>NC_133531.1:120170695-120470861 GCF_048544455.1 Silene latifolia | reverse complement strand
TTGCTTAAGACCATAAATGGATCTCTTAAGCTTGCACACTTTGTTAGGATTTTTAGAATCAACAAAACCTTCGGGTTGTATCATGTACACTTCCTCTTCTAAATGCCCATTTAGAAAAGCGGTTTTGACATCCATTTGCCATATCTCATAATCATGAAATGCGGCGATCGCTAACAAAATCCGTATGGATCTTAGCATGGCTACGGGGGCGAAGGTCTCATCATAATGGAGACCTTGGACTTGGGTAAATCCTTTTGCCACTAGCCTAGCTTTGTAGACATCGTCATGTCCTTCTATGCCATTTTTGACCTTGAATATCCATTTGCATTGGAGGGGTCTTGCCCCTTTAGGCAAATCTACCAAGTCCCAAACTTGGTTTTCAAGCATAGAATCCATTTCGGACTTCATGGCTTCAAGCCATAAGGTGGAATTAAGGTGGCGGGCTCGTCACTTTCCATAAGCAACACATCGAGTGTTCCATCTTCCTCGATAAGTCCCACATATCGATCGGGATGGCGAATTACTCGGCCCGTCCTTCTTAGTGGAGGAGGTACTACCGCGTTAGACGACGAAGGAACATCTTCATGTGTCTCTACCTCGGTTTGTGGCTCTTGAACTTCATCAAGTTCAAAATTTCTCCCACTCTGTCTCTTAGAAATAAATTGACTTTCTAAGAAGACAGCCTCACTAGACACAAACACTTTGTTTTCTTGAGGTTTGTAGAAGTAGTATCCTCGACAATGCGAGGGGTAACCTACAAAGGTGCATTTTTCGGATCTTGGGGCAAGCTTATTGTCGGCTTTAGTCTTGACGTAAGCATCACATCCCCAAATCCTCATATAGGATATATTGGGAACCTTTCCCGTCCACATCTCATATGGAGTCTTTTCGGTGGATTTAGTGGGACTATTGTTCAAAGATCTAATTGCGGTTTGAAGCGCAAATCCCCAAAACGAGTTCGGTAACTCGGTTTGGCTCATCATGGATCGAACCATATCAAGTAGGGTTCGATTCCTCCTTTCGGCAACACCATTGAGTTGTGGTGTTCCGGTGGAGAAAGTTGTGATATAATACCACAACCTTTCAAGTGTGAATCAAATTCAAGGCTTAGGTATTCACCACCACGATCGGAACGTAGAGCTTTTACCTTTTTGTTCAATTGGTTCTCTACTTTGTTTTGAAATTCCTTGAATTTCTCAAACGCTTCACTCTTATGTTTCATTAAATAGACATGCCCATGTCTACTTAAGTCATCGGTGAAGGTTATAAAGTAGTCATAATTACCACGAGCGGTGATACTCATTGGTCCACACACATCGGTGTGTATGAGTCCCAATAGCTCACTAGCTCGAGTCCCTTTACCACTAAAAGGATTACGAGTCATTTTGCCAAGTAGGCAATATTCGCATGTACCAAATGATTGATAATCAAATGGTGTAATCACATTAGTAGAAATTAATCTTTTGATGCGATTCTCGTTTATGTGACCTAATCGACAATGCCAAATGAACGCTTCACTTGGGTCACTTGTTTTGAGTTTCTTTGATTGAATGTTATAAATATCATTTGTCGGATTTGAGGTCTCTAAAATGTAAATGCCATTTACGGAAGAAGCTTGGCCAATAACCAAATCATTCCTAGAAATAGAGCAACGATTGTTCTTAATGACAAAACAAAAACCGTCCATGTCTAGCATGGCGATTGAAATAATGTTTTTAGAGAGCGTAGGAACATAAAAACAATTATGCAAATACAACTCAAAACCGTTTGGCAAAGCTAGAACATAAGTTCCTTTGGATTCGGCCGCTACCCGAGCTCCATTTCCAAGTCGAAGATCCACATCTCCCTTGCTAAGCTTCTCCACATCTCTTAAACCCTGTAAATGATTACAAAGGTGAGAACCACAACCGGTATCTAGTACCCATGTTGTAGTGGAAGTATAATTTATATCAATAACATAAATTTCTTTAGGAATTGTACCTCTTGGAGTAATGAGTCCTTCCCTTATATTTCGCAAATACATAGGGCAATTCCTTAGCCAATGTCCCATGCCATAGCAATAATGGCACTCATCATTAACTTGCTTGAAGTTCTTGATTTTCTTTCCCTTCTTCTTGAACCTCTTGCCCTTTGAAGCAAGAACTTGATTGCTAGAGCTCCCACTAGCTTTGGCATCTTTATCTTCCAGAGATAAAGACCCTATAGATTGTGTGAGGTAGTCTTCCTGAGACGGACTCACACGAGGTCTAGTAGTAGTGGGTGGTTTAGAAGAAGTGATGAAATTAAGGTTTCCATCCGAACCTATCCCGAAATGAAGTTCTCTAGTTGTATCGAAATTATTGTTGGAGCATATGTCGTCAAGAACATGGTGATATGACTCAATAGTAATAGGTGCGGTAGCATTTGATGGATTCATTGTAATTCACTACAAATATGGAGGAAAGGAAATATTAACATTTGTCTTTTTAAATCATACTTGCAAATTAACAAGATATGAACATTTATATAGTGACCTCTACCCAACTATAATAAATGATTCCAAGATCCAAATTCATATTAACTTGGGCACGGTATGGCCGATGAAACCCTTATCAATATAACTCGGTGGATTAACGTTTTAATCGATTCTACTTTTAGAACTCTTGGTCGATAAAATTACTCTAATATTTATCTATAGCCCGGAACACATGCAACTACGGTCGCGAATACTTCCGTTGAGCTCAATCCAAATTTCGAATAAATGTGTCCATGATCCAAGTCCACATCAACTTGGGCACGGTATGGCCGATGAAACCCTCATTAACATGAACTCGGTGGATTAACATTCATCACCCACTTCCCCTACGTAACAAGGTTTGTACCCCGGTAGGGCCGAGTGCACTCCCTCGCGAAATAGGTTTTCATGGTTTCTACTATTTGGTAAGGCTATGTCTCAATTGTTTGTTTTAGCGAGAGGTCATGTCAATTTATTATCTATCACGTTTTAAGTGAACTAAAGCGGTGAACTACGATAATTCGAATTGACACGGTCGATAAACTCGATAAAATAAGGATGCATGTTTTAGTTATGGCGATTTAGCGATGCATGCGACATAAAATAAAATGCAAGCATAAAATAAATAAATCCTAGTATGGCCTTTCCTAAAATAGAAAAACTATTAATCTATTACATATTCGTAAACCAACTCCATTGGTCCCTTGAACTTCGGTTGTGGCACGCATCTCGAGGTAACACCGTCTTTATGAATCGCCATTCTTGAAGTAATCCGTCTTTTGGAACTCCGGAATGAATAAAATTACATAATAAATTACATAATTTCCTATTTATACATTTGTAACTAAAATAAAATAAATCTATTAAATTAAAAAACGGTGATACGAGATCACAATAAAAATTACAACCGAATCGATATTCCCATACATTTCGGGAAATATCAATTAAAATCTAAGGCCATACTAAGTAAAATTACATAATTCAAAATTACATAAATTAAAATTATGACAATCATAAAGGAAAAATGCAGCATTATAATATGTATGAACATGCTCAATTTTTATGCTAAATCGCCTTTTAAATAGCCAATATCGTATATTACTCGGTTTTTACGGATTTGCGTGATTTCAACATTTTATAATCACAAAAATGCATAAACTCATATTTATGCATAAGTTAATTACCCTAACCTCTTAGGACTCAAAATATAGTCTCCACTAGTAATTTGACCATAATTAACTTTTATTTACAAAATTGTTCATAATTGGACCAAAAATTACAAAAATAAGCCATTAAACTTCAAATAAATCCAAAAATTTCAAATAAATTCAAAATTTGAAATTTAAATTCATGAACATTCTGGAAAAATTCCATGACACTCATAATATTCAAAATCTTAGGTTAAAAATTTCGAAAAAATTTCCGGAAAAACAATGTTGCGGTTTATCGATATTTAATAAAATAATCATAAAAACATGGAAAAATTATATTCATTAACTTTTCAATTTTAGATCTGAAAAATACAATAAAATGCAACATTAGACGTTTTTCCTAAGTCATAGATTATGTTTTATTAATTTCCAACTAATAATGTCACTATTTATGCTATTTTTCTTCAAAAATTCATAAATCATGCTAAACGACTTCTTTATAGCCAATTATTTTACACACATCTTGTAAAATTGCATGTGACAACATATTAATTTTCTATGACCAGATTCGAAATTTAACTCATATTAACCTATTTTTCACTTAAATCCGAATTTAATAATGAAAAATTCATTTTTCGAGCATAACAAGTCCAAAAATTATGAAAATTTACAGGTTATCTCAAAATAATATATGTAACAATATATCCAAAAACCAAGTGAAAATTCGAAGTATAGCTATTTTTAGACCAAAAATGACATTTTTACTCATAAAATCACATTTAAATGCCATTATTGTAAAATATGAACAATAAAAATCCGAAAAATTAACCAAAATATCCTAAAACACTTTAGGACCAGAAATATTAACATGCATGTAATAATTTCGTGATATATCATAATAACACAAATTTTACAAGTTTTATTTGTTATTCATATAACTCGGAAAAACTTTTAACCAATTTGCATGCAAACAACCGTGGCTCTGATACCAATTAAAGGAAATGTAGATTCATATACATGTTAACATACTCTTATATGTCTAAATAATTTGTCATAAAATTAATTACGGATTTTATGCATGCAAACAAAATAACAAAGAGAAGAAATAATGTCCTTACAATGGGTATTTCGGATTTAAAGGGCACAAAAGAAATCTCCTTTTCTTTTGTTCTTGAGCTTTCCCTTATGGATGAACAAGATCTAAGTGTAAGATCTCTCCCTAAGCTTTATACCCAAGGCTTTCTCTTAATCTAATTAATATTATTTGGTCTAGTATAATATTAATCTTATGAAAATTGAACCAAAATAGTTGGTATTTTAGCTCCTAAAACCGTGTAGAGGAGAAGAGATTTTGAGTTAATAATCTCTCTAATTTATCATAAAAAGTAGAGAGGAAAATTATCTTTCTAACACTAGAAAATAATCAAGTGAATGAATGAATAAATTAGAGAAGAAAAACTCCCTAAATGCTCTTGGTAAAACCGGTGGGGGGAGGGATTGGTTAGCCTATGCATGGGCATGATTCTCTAACCAAGAGAATAGGTATGCAAGGCTAGGTGTAGGGTGTCATCATATTGTTTCCACTTAAATTATTAAACATAATTTAATCACCATAATCCCTCCATATTTCGGTCCACTTAAGATAATATGGATTCCATATTATTTTTGTCAATTGTCAATATGTCACATGTCACATGTAACATAAATAGTTATGTATTTTTAACATATTAAAAATCAACGTATTAATAAAAATACGTCATATACAAAAATCGACTTAGTAATTTCATAATTACTTGTGCCAAAATATTTCACCGTTTATAAATCGCATTTATAATAATTCATTCAAATCTAATTGTTTCTTTAAACAATAATTTCATCCGAGTAATGACACAATTCAATTACTCAGACCGTATCTCATTTAATCACATTTCAATTTGATACGTAAATTTTACTTCCAAAATCGTCCGTCAATTTTCAAGTAATTTAATTAACTCGTAACATTATACGATTAATTAAATGATCAATTAAGAGTATCGCCCTATAGGTATGACCTAGGGGGTCAACTGATCACCACCGTCACACGACAGTAATGTCAAACTCTAGTCAGCCAATCATTACCGATATATGTTGACCAGTTGACAGTAACAAAATTACTTCCCAATTGTATTCTTTAAAATGAGATTTAATAATGATATTTAAATCATGTGATCGCACTATTGTTGAGGACACATTTCCCAACAGGTTTTCCCTACATAGTATGATTATACCGTTGTTGTATTGATTGATATTGTGGTTGATTATTTGTGATTATTGTGATATCGTATTTGTGGTTGATGAAAGTGTTTATTGGTATTGATTGTGGAGCCATTGTCGGGAGATGGTCTTCACCCCCATGTTCGCCTCTTGTGGCTCCTGTCACAAGGGGGATGTGCACAATAATGATATTGGTTCGCTTGTTGCGATGAGTGGGGCTTTAGGTGGCAAGGCTGCGGTCTACCACTGGCGGTGTGGCTACCTGTTGCGATGAGAGCCATTTGTGGATCTTGGAGTTTGGAGGTGGTGGATATTGTTACGTTAACTTGTGTTGATTATTCTTGAGGTTGCTGTTGATATTTGTGTAATCAAACTGACCCCCTTCAATTGATTTCAAAACTGTGGTGATCCATTGTGGAATGGTGAGCAGTGAGTCTAGCAGGTGATGATGTTGAGCTTGCATGTGGGATTAGACATGACATGGACGATGCAGATTAGTTTCATAGCTTCCGTCGAGTCTTAGATATTCTTATACTTTGGATTTACAGTTATATTTCTTTGGTTTTAGTTTATGTAATCAACTAAACTTTAATTATCTTAATAATTATTTCATTATGGTCTACTTGATATGTACTACTTCGGGCAACCGAGATGTTGTATACATATTATCATCTACTTGATATATAGAAACAATTATGGATTAGGCAAGTCAATTCTATTAAATGTCATATGAAACAAATTTTAAAAGTTAAGTTTATTTAGCCTGGAAGGGGTTAGGCCCTAAAACTAGTGCATACATATTATCATCTTTTGGGTTATCTTTTCAATTATTAATCGTTATTTGTATACACATCTTTGATAATAATAGGACCTATGTTGTAATAGTAATTTTATAGAGCTATAGGTAAGAGTTGCGGCTAACCCATTTCCCATCTTAACTTCAACATGTTATTTTTCAAACCGATCTAAATATAACATATATAGAATTCTTTTACATGTCTTCTACTCATTGAATGTAGACCATCTAGGTAATAATAGAATCAGAAGCACAATTTACTTTATATATTTATATAAGTAACTTCTACCCATCATATAAAAGATGTGGTCGCACTCGGTTTCGAAAAGTGTCAATTATACTGAATACAAAAAATGCTCATTATTAGTTATTATGGCAAATATATATCATTGTATATCATCTTATTTCTATCTTTACCTACAAAATAATACGGCACAATTTCTTTGCCTCTTTTGCTCTTAATGCTTTTTTATACTTGTATGGCATCAAACGAGATTCGTATTTCACATCAATGATAATTAGGTCTTTCAAAAAAAATAAAAACAATGATAATTAGGGCATCGTGATTATTCATGTCGTCTTGAACGATCGCAACTATGATGCATCGGCATGGGACATTCACATATTACCATGACGTCATCAGACTCTAGCCATGACAATGGAAATATATTTCCCTTTTATAACTCTTTACAAAATACTATTTCATTAAAACCTCATTTTTCCAATGTTGTCGTTTCTTGTAACATTATTTAAGTTTCTATGCACAATGTTCATCACATTCATCTAAATTCATTTCAATTTGATGAAACTTTTTGGAGAATGTATTTCAAAAGAACCTTCTTAAGCTCTAACAATCTCTCTAAATTATAATGCTTGTGACCTTTGACCCATGGTTTATTTAATTTCCCAATAGATATAAATAATATCATTGTATGCGTTTTCTACAAATGGTATTTGCTAATTATATATATATATATATATATATATATATATATATACATATATATATATATACATATATATATATATACATATATATATATATACATATATATATATATACATATATATATATATACATATATATATATATATATAAACATGATGAGTGATTGTGTATGAAGTGTGATTCCCTATATAAGCAATATACCCGGTGTGCATAACTATAATTGCTAATATAAAGGGAATGTTTAATTTATTTCATTTAAGTGTTGTTCTTATATAATTTTGTTGATTTATCGATGTTCCTTCTATTCTACTTTTTGTAGTTGAGTTGTCAATAATATAAGCATACCCAAGGTCTCAAAGATATGCCTAACATCAGTCTCAATCCTCATGTTAGTCAGAATAGTGGTGTCAATGCAACGGGTGGGTCGCATACGGCGCCCCTGCAAAGCAGCAAAATTATCACTTTGCGTGAAGTCCGCAAAGACGACAGACGGGTACTCAGGCACGGCTGGGACTGTAGGTCCCCCACTCCCCTCACCTACCTCGGGCTCAGAAGCCCTCCCCTTCTTGCTCTGACGGGTTCCCACAGTTGGTCTCGGCATCTGTTTCATAACACAATCTTAGATTCACATATCACATATACTTGAAAACATGTAAAACATTCATGTATGATTATGGAAAAGAGTTACTACGTACACACTTTCACCAAACAATCCAGAAATTATAAGTATAACTCTCAAATTTATCATCAGACGATCTCACAGCTGTAAAAATTTATGGCAAGGATGGCATCAATTAACAATACAACTAATAATTTTGAGAATTAAACCTTCAAATTAGCTTCACTAATAGACAAACTTCTCAAGAATGTAAGACGAACTTCAGTTTGGGGCACTTTTAAGACGGAGTTTTAAGGCAAAATTTTGAGTGGAAACCATCAAAATCAACCCTAAGCATGATATATATATATATATATATATATATATATATATATATATATATATATATATATATATATATATATATATATATATATATATATAGTATTAGGATCTAGTAAGTCCATGACTTACATGTGAGTCCATAAGTTCTCTTTAGAGCCATTGGATGAGGGAGATGGAGGGTTGTGATTGAAACAAAAAAAAGGAGATTAATGAGCTAATTTACCACTCTCTCTCTCTACTATACTAATTAATTAACAACATATCCTAATTAACCACTAATCTAACATATATACACTTTTCCACTCACCATTTCTCTCTCATCTCACACAATTTCAATACTATCATCTCTCTAAACCCAAATAAATCAAAACCTACCAAAAACCAAATAAATCAAAACCTGACAAAAACCAAATAAATCAAAACCTCCCAAAATAAAAAACCCACAAACCCATCCACGACCCACCACCATCCACACCCGCCATCCCACGGCCAGCCCCACCCGACAATGACACCACACCACAACCCCGACACCCACAACCCGACACCATCCTCACGCCACCACCACACGCACCAGATCCGCCATCCACCACAACCTGCCCGCCACCTATTTTTTTTTAAATCTCTTTTTTTTTTTTCAGATTTGGATTTATTAGTTAAATTATGTGCATTTTAAAATTTTAGATTTAGTGTTTTGAAAATAAATTGTGATTTTAATTTTAGATCTAGTTTTCAAAATGAATTTATAGCTAGTTTTGTAGATCTATGGTTTTGTACTTGTGTGTGGTTTTTTTTTTCTTCTCTTCCCTGCCGATTTTTTTTTTTTTTTTTTTTTCCAGATTTGGAGTTAGTGTTGGTGGTTGGTGTTGAACGACCATGGTGGTTGGTGTTGGTGGTTGGTCTTGAACGACCCTTTCATACACCACCACCGACCATCACACCCACCGCTACCCACCCGCCTGCCCTCTCTTCCTCCCTTTCTCTTTTAGATCTCGTTTTTTTTTTTTGAAATATATATTTTTTTTTATTTTTTTTTTCAGATTTGGGGTTAGTGTTGAACGAGGTGTTGGTGGTTGGTCTTGAACGACCCTTTCATGTTTCATATTTCGTTGTAAAAACGTTTCGAATAAGATTAGAACTCTTTTTTTTAAAAAAAAAAGATCTAAGTTTTTTTTATATATTTTTTGTTTTTCAGTTTTGGTGGTGTTATTATAAATTATATTTTGATTTTTCTGTTAAAATTACACTTTCTTCTGTTAAAATTACACTTTTCTCCATTAAAATTACACATTTTTCTGTTAAAATTACATTTTTCTCCTTTAAAATTGCACTTTTTTCTGTTAAAATTACACTTTTTGTTGTTGTTAGAATTACACTTTTTCTATTAAAATTACACTTTTCTCCATTAAAATTACACTTTTTTCTGTTAAAATTATACTTTTTTCTGCTAGAATAACACTTTTTTCGGCTAAAATTACACTTTTTCTGCTAAAATTACACTTTTTGTTGTTGTTAGAATTACACTTTTTGCTGTTAAAATTACACTTTTCTCCGCTAAAATTACACTTTTTTCTGTTAAAATTACACTTTTCTCCGCTAAAATTACACTTTTTTCTGTTAAAATTACACTTTTTTTTGCTAGAATAACACTTTTTTCGGCTAAAATTACACTTTTTTCGGCTAAAATTACACTTTTTCTGCTAGAATTACACTTACTTCTATCGGACTAATGTTACACTCTCAATAGAATTGGTCATATTCTCATATTCTCATTGGACTAATGTTACACTCTCAATGGACTAAAATTACATTCTCAGTGGACTGAAATTATACTTTTCTGGACTAAAATTACACTTTTCTGGACTAAAATTACATTCTCCTTGACTAAAAATAACAATCTCATTGGACTGAAATTACACTTACCTGGACTAAAATAACATTTTTTGTCATTAAAATAACACTCGTAAAATGCTAAATTACAATAACTTGTGATAAAATTACAAAAATTCAAAATATTATTCGTTAAAATCACTCGGAAAAGATTGAAGTTAAACTTGTAAAACGCAAAATTCTCGAAAATATTCCTTAAAATTACACTTTTTGCTGTTAGAATTACACTCATAAAATCCTAAAATGTCGAAAACTTGTCTCGAAAAAAAATATGAAAAAACCAAACCAGGAAAAATGTTAACAAAATTTTCACAAACTTTGAAGTATAAGACAAAAGGTGGTGTTAATTGTGTATGATAATGAATTAGTGAATGTATTACTAAAACTAGTGAGAGAAGTAAATTAATTAGTGTTAAGTGTGTTTCTTGCTTTCAATCTCAACCTTCCACCATGCATGATCCAAGGGTTGTTGGAGGGACTTATGGACTCAAAAGATATAAGGGACTCATTTGAACTTTACTCTCTCTCTCTCTCTCTCTCTCTCTCTCTCTCTCTCTATATATATATATATATATATATATATATATATATATATATATATATATATATATATATATATATATATATATATATATATATATATATATATATATATATATATATATATATATATATATATATATATATATATAACATACATTACCCAATTTTCCCCCTTTTACATACAAAAGACAACCAAAATTCAATTCAAAATCTCAAACCCTAGAAATTTTGAGTCATATAAACCCCCTTTTTTTATTCGATTTTTGCATAGCTAACATCAATAATCAACAAATTGAAGCATTAGATCATATTAAAACAATTACAACCAAGATTTGGCACATATAAATCGATTTTTCAGCAAATACCAACATCCTACATGCTTCTAATTAGTCAAAAACACAAAAAATAGGATAAACATTCATACCTTGTTTGATTGGCAAGCAAAGGAACGGATTAAGCAAGGGAAAACACAAGATTCAAACACAAAATCACAAGGTTAAGAGCACTAGAGAGAGATATGGAGTGTTAGGGTTTTGTGAATGAAAAGAATAAGAAAGAAAGAATAGAGAAGAGGGGTTATGAATCCCGTAATTCTCCGGTTACTATTCACTTACTCGATCGAGTAAGTGGGTTACTCGATCGAGTGGCCTCTACTCGATTGAGTTGAAGCTACTCGGTCAAGTTTTTGATGGCAGATCCAACTTTTCCAACGTCATAGCTTCCTAACTAGATCGAATAAGGTCTACTCGATAGAGTAAATACCCCTACTCGGTCGGGTAAGACTAAGGATAAGGTCAAGAGTTACGTATTTAAGTAACGGTTCCTGCAAAACAGCAACTCGTGTCGATTCCAAAATAAATTCGGAAATCATCACAGATTATTATACTCATTCACGATGTATTACTATCACACAAATGCAACGTATCGATCTAACAAAAATATCACTTCGTTCAATACATTTTACTTCATTATATGCCAAACATTACGCATCCAAACGATTACGCTATTAGCTTTCTCATGCATACATTCGACACATTCCTTTACCTCTAATCATGCATTTGCAACTTCAACAATACGACTTATAATTATATCAGTCTAAACATTCATCTAACAATTAACTATCCTTTATCATCGAATCTTACTAATAATTTAACTATGTCACAACAAATTATTAACTAGATTACTCAACTTAATTATGCCATAACACGGAAGCATTCAATCATTCATCCATCACACTTACCAAATATTACCTGGACAAATGTTACAACTAATTCAAAACTTACTAATTACCATCATTACCACATACAAGACTCACAATTCCTTTATACTAATGCACACAGAACAATTTAGAAAGCATTACCATCACCATATCACCCCACACTGTCACGTATTATAGCCATTCCACCACTTCCGCTTCGTTCATAAACATTTCTACTCGACCACGGACTTTCACAGTTTCCCATCACCGTCACACATACTAGCATCAACAAAGACTTCATCACAAACATTTTTAACATAATGATTATACATATTAGGCACATAATTCCCGACTTGATATCCCATAACCGATGACTGGCTTAAGCATAATGGGGCCATGATTTTGAAATGAGGGCGCCTACTCACCCAAAATCTAGCATCAGCTGGGGCTCCCAATACACATACACCAGGTTCATTTTATTATACTCACTACGTTCCTTAGGCTCATTTGTTACAGTTTCCAAAATCGTCTCTCTGATACCACTTTGTAGCACCTCCATATACCAAAAAGCCTTAACAAAACCTTCCCTAGCATATAAGGGCGTTACCATATCGGTTGCTCGAGGACAGTAATAATCAAATGTCGATAAAAGAACAATTAAGATTTATTACAAATGATTAACAAAACTAAAGGTATACAAAAAGTACAACTCAAACTACTATCGGCTATGTGAACTACTTCTGCCTTGACTCGTGAAAGACTCATCCCGCCAAGTACCCAGCTATCATCCAAGACATCACCTATTAAGACTTACTGCCAACCATAAGGGATCAAGGCAGACACAACAAAAGCAAACAACAAGACAAAAACACACAAGGTCAGTAACTGAGGAAAATACACCAACAACTGTCGACACGATACAGATACAACAAAACACATACAAGCCACATCTCCTCCAATCAATCACCGTCACCGACTGTCCACTAAACCAACCCTGCCATTGGGGGACCGCAGTCGTTCCCACCTAAGCCCCGCTCATCATATTGAGCGATAACGCAAGTCCATTAATGTGCAAATCCCTTCTGTGGCGGGTTCCACAGAAGGCGAATCAAGGGCGTGAAGCCACTCCCGCAAGTGACTCAACTCAGCCGAGGATGCACCCCGAGAACCAGAGACCAACAATCACAATCAACTACACCACAACAACGTTAATCAAAACAACACAACACCAACCAATTACCACAATCAATCAATCACAACAACACTACATCAACCGAACCACATCAAAAGACACACTAGACAACCAACAGTACTGAGTAGGGGAACCTACCTTCATCTAGCCGCAACGATTAAACGTCCGATCACATGATACCAAGCAACCAAGCAACACACCTATATAAACAGTACAATCACCTATCACTATTACTACAACTCTAACTAAAACAACAACAACAACGATGACGATGATGATATCATACCTATACATAGTAATATGACGTCAAGACCGCTACACGACTCAAGTAACTCCTCTCCATGACATAAGCATCCTCGAGGACTCCAAAGGAATGAACTATGGTAATGGGAATCAGAGAAACGACATCTAGGTTTAGGGAAGAATGTGTGGAAATGATTTGCTGTTTCACAAAACACGATTTATAAATCCCTGCTGTAAACACGTTACACGATCGAGTAACTGAATTACTCGATCGAGTGACCCCTACTCGATCGAGCTCCGAATCTACTCGATCGAGTAGCCTCCAATAAATCGAGTAACTCTCAAACTGAAGCTCACACCGTCACCAGTCATCGCTCGTAAGGTTTCCGCAGGTTAAGATATGCGTCTAAGGTCGGTCAACGGGTTCCTAAAAGGACGGGTATTACAATTTATACCATTCTTTACCTTAAAGATCCATTTGTATTGAAGGGCTCTCACACCTTTAGGTAAATCAACCAAGTACCATACTTGGTTCTCATGTATAGATTTTATTTCAGATTGCATGGCCTCTTGCGATAAAGTTGAATTTGGACTAGAAATTGCAGCTTTGTTGTAATACTACGGATTTATGAGTCTCTGGGTACTCTACCGAGTAGGCCTTACTCTGCCGAGTAAGGGCGAGTTGCAGATTAAAATAGTTTCTGACCTGTTGGGTACTCGATCGAGTAACGTAGATACTCGATCGAGTAAGGGGGCACTCGATCGAGTACCTTATCTACTCGATCGAGTAGCCGGTTTACGGGGGATGATTTCTCGGGTTTTGTTAATAATGCGATTAAGTATATAATAACTTCCGTCATTGTTCTTTAAACACTTTTAAAACCTAATCACTTTCAAAAAAGAGAAATCAAAGTACGTTCTTTGCATCAATCGCATTGTTGACAAATCCCAGAGCTTGGAAGGTCGGATTTTACCTTTCTTTATACCGTTGTGATCCTTGCGTCGAGGGTAAGACCTATATACCGTTTTTATAGTATTTCATTAAAGTTGGTTAAACCCTAATTTTGGGAATTGGGGGTTTTGTTGTACTTTATGATTGGTAGTGATTATATGTTTGTATGTTAGGAGGAGGATTCGTAGAGGAAGCGTTTTGATATCAGCTGTGAGATTGTCTGATTGTGTTGTGCTTTCCAGGTAGGGTTTCCCTACTCAGTATTAGTCCCATGATGTGTTGATTGGTGTTTGTGGTTATTGAATATTATCATACTCGTATTGTGACGATTGCTAGACTTGGTTGCTGATAGTAGTTGTGATTGACTGTATCTGTCTGTGTTCTTCGGGGTGCGTCCCTGGCTGAGTGGAGTCACTTGTGGGAGTGGCTTCACGCCTATGATTCGCCTTCTTTGGAACCCGCCACAGAAGGGATGTGCACATTAATGGATTTGGGTTTATTGCTCGATGGAGATGAGCGGGGCTTAGGTGGGAACGGCTGCGGTCCCCCACTAGCGGCGAGGAGTGACCTGTTACGATGGGCACTATGGCAGGACTACACACTTTAGTTTGTAGTCAGGATTGTGGAGTTGGGTTTGGAGTTCGGAGAATATCTGTGGTGATTGAAATGTTTGTTTTACTGTATTGTTGGTTTATATAAATTGTGTGATTAGTACTGACCCCATTTAATGTTTTAAAAACTGTGGTGATCCATTCGGGGATGGTGAGCAATTATTTAGTAGGTAAGAGTCGAGTTACTGGGATAGCTGGGATGTGCCACGGTCTGATGATAGAAGTCTTCCGCTGTAGCTAGTAGTTTAATAAACTTTTCAGTTAGCTGACTAGACAGTTGGTTTGAGAACATGTATTCATATTTTGGTTTTGGTTTTGAGATTGTAACCTTTTGCTAAAGTATTTCTATTTAAATGTTGTTTCGTTATTGTTTATTTGATTATCATTGCCTCGGGTAACCGAGATGGTAGCATCCTTATACCTGGGTGGTCCTGGTAAGGCACTTGGAGTATGGGGGTGTTACAAAATGGTATCAGAGCGACGATCCTGAAACCTGTAACCAATGAACCTAATGAATATAGGGAGTCAATTAAAATGAACCCGGGGTAAAGGTTGTAGGAGCTAATGCAAAGGCTTGGGAGATGTCCTAAAGTCGCGAACTCGTCCTACAATTTTGAACCGGTCACATGGGGGTGTATGTCGAGGTCGTATGTGATGTTTGTTAGTTTGTATGCGAATGTGGAGTTGTATGTTGTAATTGTTGGATGTTTGGAGTAGAAGGTTGAGTTTGTGCATGAAAGGTTGGTGAAGTATATAGAACTGTTGTTTGAACAAGAAGCATGTTGGTTGTTTACTATGTGGCGTTTGATAATATGATATCGTTGAATTGTTGATCATATGAAAAGCTTGGTAGAAATGCATGCTTAACTATTTTATATGTCGAGTTATAAAGTTGCATAGAATATGTTGGGATATGATCTAGCATGTGGGGAGCATATTCGAGTTAGCATGAGTCGATCGAGTGGGTCTGACTCGATCGAGTGGGTATTTGACGATTTTGCAACCAGAATCGTGTTTTTGGGCACTCGATCGAGTACCTCGAGCACTCGATCGAGTAGGGGGTCACTCGATCGAGTAGCCTGACTACTCGGTCGAGTATGTTAGAGATCAGAAGGTCTGTTTGGGGTCTGATGTCGAGGCACTCGATCGAGTATGGTGGGCACTCGATCGAGTAGCCTCTTACTCGATCGAGCAGGTTTAGGCACTCGATCGAGTGTGTTCTGGGCAGTTCGCTTTCGTGTTTTGAGGTTTTAGTACGTATGTTTATGTCTACCCTTTCTTATATAGTTTCAAGATGCCGCCCAAGAGAAACGCTTATTATGCGAGAGCTGAGACCATGAACATAGATGATATCGTTAAGATGTTGGAGCATCAAGATGCTCTTACGGAGGCCTTAAAGAAAGTGGGAAAAGATAAGGATAAGGAGGTTGATCACTCTAAGATCAGCCTCTATATAGCGAGGTTCAACCCAAAAGAGTACAAGGGGACCGGGGAACCAAACCTTCTTGACAACTGGCATCGTGAGATGGAGAATATACTAGACCTGGTTCATTGTCCTGATGAGATAAGAGTAGAGCAAGCTGCGTTCTACCTAAGGGAAGCAGCTGGCGAGTGGTGGGATAAGGTGAAGGTGAGTGCTAGGGAGATGTATGCGAACCAAGGCTTACCTGCTATAGCTTGGGAATAGTTTCGGAGGGCTATGAGGAAAGAGTTTGTACCGGAACATATGAGGAGTAAGCTGAGAGAGGAGTTTGATGGGTTTAAGATGACATCTGATATGTCAGTTGCTGAGTACTACAAGTAGTTTAATGAGAAGTCTAGGTATGCTTTGAGGATATGGGTTTGAGTGAGGAGAACACGGCGAGGTTTGAGAGGGGGTTGACCCCTAAGATCATGGATAAGCTGCCTGTAGGAGTCCTTACTGATGTTAAGGAAGCTTATGAGAGGGCTGGGAGAGCTGAGAGGTTGGTGGAGATGGCTCAGTAGAGAGTGGGTGTTGAGAAAAGAAAGGCTGAGAGTGAAGGTGGTGGCCAATCTAGTCACAAGAAAGGCAACCACAATCATGCTAGAGGGTTTTCTTCTGGGTCAGGGTTCAGTGCTGGGGCTTCCTTTGGGCGTGGCCGAGTGAGTAGTAGTGGTAGTTGGGGAATGACTTGCTTTGGCTGTGGCGGTGTAGGCCACAAGAGACATGAGTGCACGAGTGCACCGGGAGCTTTACAGGGATCGGCTAGGGGGAGCTATTCTAAGGGACCTGCACAGAGTTATGCGAGCAATAGACCGTCTGGGTCATGGTCTAACCAGGGAAGTCAGAGCTATCAGGGTGAAGGTAACCGCAATGGCGGTAATTCTTATCAGAAACCAGCTACGAACACCAACAACAATCAGGGGTCGGGTGCTAAGCCGACCACATCGGCCAAGATCTTGTCCGGGGAGGTGGACGGAAGACCGATGGAAAGTCTGTTCATGATGGACAAGAAAGCAGCTGAGGAGGATGCACATGTTATCACTAGTACTTTTCTTGTTAACGGTATTCATACCTTTGTTTTGTTTGATTCGGGGGCGTCTCAGTCGTTTGTATCTTCGAGTCATGTTAAACGGTTGGGTTTGAGGGTATATGAGTCTGTAAGTGAGAAACTTTTTATACCTTCGGGTAAGTCTGTATCATGTGGGAGGTTGTTTAGAGATGTGTCTATGATAGTTGGGCAAGTTGATCTACCTGTAGACTTGCTAGAGTTTCCTTTTGACGGGTTTGAGATGATAGTCGGGATGGATTGGTTGGGAAAGTATAAAGCTAAGATAGACTGTCATCAAAAGAAAGTGTCTTTGAGAGGTCCTAAGGGTGTTAGTTTGTCTTATCGTGGGTTTCTAGTCAAACCCAAAGTTAAGTTGATTGCAGCTGTCACCTTGAAGTCTTATCTGAGGAAGGGATGTCCTTTGATCTTGTGTCATGTGAGAGATGGCCGGATAGAGAGTCCGACAGTTGATCAGATACCAGTGGTGGGAAAGTTTGCAGATGTTTTTCCAGAGGAGATTCCGGGGTTGCCACCGAAGAGGGAGATAGATTTCACAGTTGAGTTGAAACCGGGGACAGGGCCAATCTCTAAGGCACCGTACCGGATGGGTCCTAAAGAGATGGAGGAGCCCAGGAAACAGTTAGATGATCTGATAGAGAAGGGATACATTAGACCTAGTGTATCGCCGTGGGGAGCACCAGTTCTTTTTGTGAAGAAGAAAGATGGGAGTTTGAGGTTGTGCATAGACTACAGGGAGCTGAACCGAGTGACGGTGAAGAACAAGTATACGTTGCCAAGGATAGACGGCCTATTTGATCAGTTGAGTGGTGCAGCAGTCTTTTCTAAGATTGATTTGAGGTCGGGATACCATCAGGTGAAGATTAGAGAGGTGGACATACCAAAGACAGCCTTCACGTCGAGGTATGGCCATTATGAGTATGTGGTGATGCCGTTTGGGTTATCTAATGCACCGACTGTGTTTATGGATTTGATGAACAGAATCTTCAGACAATTTTTGGACAAGTTTGTGGTGGTGTTGATCGATGACATCTTAGTCTACTCTAAGACTAAGGAGGAGCATCTGAGGATTGTGTTGCAGACTTTGAGGGAGCATGAGTTATATGCTAAAATTTGTCAAGTTTGAGTTACGGTTAGAGAAAGTTGCTTTTAAGGGCATGTGATCTCTAAGGAGAAAGTAGTCAGTGGATCCTAAGAAGATTGAGGCGGTGACAAAGTGGGAAGCACCAAAGAATGTTCTTTGAGATCGGGAGTTTCTTGGGTTTAGTGATACTACGACGGTTCGTGAAAGATTTCTCCAAGATAGCTAGACCTATGACAGCTTTGATGAGGAAAGAGAACAGGTTTCGTTGGGATGAGAGTTGTGAGAAGGCGTTCCAAACATTAAAGGAGCGTTTGACCACAGCTCCTATCTTAGCATTGCCTGAAGGGATCGAGAACTTTGAGGTTTATACAGATGCCTCAAATAATGGGTTGGGATGTGTGTTGATGCACAACGGTAAGGTGATTGCCTATGCTTCTAGGTAATTGAAGCCGTATGAGGAGAACTACCCTACTCATGATCTAGAGTTAGGTGCAGTGGTGTTTGCTCTCAAGATTTGGAGACATTACCTTTATGGGGCGACCTTTAAGGTATTTTCGGATCACAAGAGTCTCAAGTACATCTTCACTCAAAAGGAGTTGAACATGAGACAGAGGAGGTGGATGGAGCTGATTGGCGATTATGACATGGATATTATCTACCATGAAGGGAAAGCCAATGTTGTTGCAGATGCTTTGAGTAGGAAGAGTGTACACTCCCTGTGTACAGCTCTATCTTTGATGAGGTTGAGATATGAGGTGGGGAAGTTTGGGATACATATGATGCGAGAGAGGGGATCTTTGTGGGAGATTTGACAAGACATCCCGATCTTTATGATGATATTCGAGGTAAACGAGGCTTTAGATCCTAAGATGGTTGAGTGGAAAGTCTGAAGTAGAGAAAGGGACAAAGTGTCTCGATTCTCTATTCATACAGATGGTAGTTTGAGGTTCGATGGTAGGTGGTGTGTCCCTAATGATGAGGAGCTGAAAAAGACTATCATGACAGAGGCACATTGTACACCATATTCAGTACATCCAGGTGGTGACAAACTATACAAGGACTTGAAGAACACGTTTTGGTGGCCTGGGATGAAGAAAGAAACAGCTGAGTTTGTGGCCCGTTGTTTGACATGCCAGAGAGTTAAAGGGGAGCAGCGACAACCACAAGGTAAGATTCAGTCTTTAGAGGTACCTGAGTGGAAGTGGGAATCCATTTCTATGGATTTTATCGTGGGTTTGCCAAAGAGTCAACATGGTAACAACATGATTTGGGTGATAGTGGATCGACTGACCAAGTCAGCTCACTTTGTGTCAATAAAAGATACATGGACTAAAGCACAATTAGCTATGGCTTATCGGAAGAATGTGCTAAAGTTACATGGAGTCCCTAAGGACATAGTATCTGACAGAGATGCGAGGTTTATCTCAAGGTTTTGGAAAGAGTTGCAGGAATCTTTGGGAACAACTTTGAAGATGAGTAGTGCTTTTCATCCTGCGACAGACGGTCAGACTGAGAGAACAATCAAAACTCTTGAGGATATGTTACGAGCTTGTGTGATGGACTTTGGTGGTAGCTGGGAACCGAGGTTGGATTTGATAGAGTTATCTTACAACAACATCTATCACACTAGTATTGGCATGGCACCGTTTGAGGCTTATATGGGAGGAGATGCAGGAGTCCGATTTGTTGGGACGACAGTGCTGAGGCAGTGGTTCTAGGACCAGAGATGGTACATGAGATGGTTGAACAGATTAAGATGATCAGGGAACGGATGAGAACAGCTCAGGATAGGCAAAAGAGTTATGCAGATCTACATCGCCGAGATATAGAGTTTCAGGTTGGGGATAAGGTTCTTCTGAAAGTGTCTCCTATGCGTGGGGTTATGAGATTTGGTAAGAAAGGCAAGCTGAGTCAGAAGTTCATCGGGCCTTGTGAGATCTTAGAGCAGGTTGGAGAGGTTGCATATCGTCTGGCTTTACCAGTTGCGTTAGAGAGAGTGCATAATGTGTTTCATGTATCGCAGCTGCGGAAGTATGTGAGTGACCCGTCACATGTGTTAGAGGCAGAGAGCTTAGAACTAGATGAGTCCTTATCATATCTTGAGGTACCTAAGCAAATTCTTGACCGGAAGGTTAGGAAGACTAGGAGTGGTGAGACAGTTTTGCTTAAGATCCTTTGGTCGAATCACGAGACTGAGGAAGCTACATGGGAGGCAGAGGATGCCATGAGAGAGCGTTACCCTTTCCTTTTTGATCAGGTATGTATGGTTACGGGGACGTAACCTTGTTTCTTTTAGGGGGTAGGAGATGATCGCAAAGAGTTTTAAGAGTTTTTATAACCTTTTATGTTGTGTCGGTATGGTTGTTGTCGTTGAGTCGGGTTGAGTTTGGGTTAATAACATGTTTTATGTTGAGTTTGTTTTGGTTGTTGAGTCGGGAGTGTCGTAGTGTGAGTCTTTGTTTTATTGTGGTTTGAACTTCGGGGACGAAGTTCTTTTTAAGGAGGGAAGACTGTAATACTACGGATTTATGAGTCTTTGGGTACTCTATCGAGTAGGCCTTACTCTGTCGAGTAAGGGCGAGCTGCAGATTAAAATAGTTTCTGACCTGTTGGGTACTCGATCGAGTAACGTAGATACTCGATCGAGTAAGGGGGCACTCGATCGAGTACCTTAGCTACTCGATCGAGTAGCCGGTTTATGGGGGATGATTTCTCGGGTTTTGTTAATAATGCGATTAAGTATATAATAACTTCCGTCATTGTTCTTTAAACACTTTTAAAACCTAATCACTTTCAACAAAGAGAAATCAAAGTACGTTCTTTGCATCAATCACATTGTTGACAAATCCCGGAGCTTGGAAGGTCGGATTTTACCTTTCTTTATACCGTTGTGATCCTTGCGTCGAGGGTAAGACCTATATATCGTTTTTATAGTATTTCATTAAAGTTGGTTAAACCCTAATGTTGGGAATTGGGGGTTTTGTTGTACTTTATGATTGGTAGTGATTATATGTTTGTATGTTAGGAGGAGGATTCGTAGAGGAAGCATTTTGATATTAGTTTGTGAGATCGTCGATTGTCTTTGTGCTTTCCGGGTAGGGTTTCCTACTCGGTATTAGTCCCATGATGTGTTGATTGGTGTTTGTGGTTGTTGAATATTATCATACTCGTATTGTGACGATTGCTGGACTTGGTTGCTGATAGTAGTTGTGATTGACTGTATCTGTCTGTGTTCTTCGGGGTGCGTCCCTGGCTGAGTGGAGTCACTTGCGGGAGTGGCTTTACGCCCATGATTTCCCTTCTGTGGAACCCGCCACATAAGGGATGTGCACATTAATAGATTTGGGTTTATCGCTCGATGGAGATGAGCGGGGCTTAGGTGGGAACGGCTGCGGTCCCCATCAGCGCGAGGAGTGACCTGTTGCGATGGGCACTCTGGCAGGGCTACACACTTTAGTGTGTAGTCAGGATTGTGGAGTTGGGTTTGGAGTTCGGAGAATATCTGTGGTGATTGAGCTGTTTGTTTTACTGTATTGTTGGTTTATATAAATTGTGTGATTAGTACTGACCCCGTTTAATGTTTTAAAAACTGTGGTGATCCATTCGGGGATGGTGAGCAATTATTGAGCAGGTATGAGTCGAGTTACTGGGATAGCTGGGATGTGCCACGGTCTGATAATAGAAGTCTTCCGCTGTAGCTAGTAGTTTAATAAACTTTTCAGTTAGCTGACTAGACAGTTGGTTTGAGAACATGTATTCATATTTTGGTTTTGGTTTTGAGATTGTAACCTTTCGCTAAAGTATTTCTATTTAAATGTTGTTTCGTCATTGTTTATTTGATTATCATTGCCTCGGGTAACCGAGATGGTAGCATCCTTATACCTGGGTGGTCCTGGTAAGGCACTTGGAGTATGGGGGTGTTACATTTGTAGGTTGCGGGTTCGTCACTTTCCAAAATTAAGACGTCCAATTCGTCATCCAAATCGATGATGCCCATGTATCGATCGGGTTGGCGACTAACCCTCCCTGACTTCCTAGGTTCGGAAGGAACAATAACTTGATTAGACGATGAAGGAACATCTTCTTGCACCTCTTCTCCAGTTTGTGGTTTTTGAACTTTTTTTTTTTTTTCTGATAAAATGTAAGTATTTATATCAAAGAAAAAACTGTAACCATACAAGACGAATCAAAACCCGTTTTCAGGTGCTTGAGTCGCCCCAACAAATATTACCCGACTGGACCCTATCCTCAAGTCGGTCCATCAACAAAAGGAAATACAACATCAAAAACAGATTAACCTTTCATTACATTCATCCCCAAAATCCCCAAAAATTAGGGATTCCAGTTGAGAATCCGCGTCACCCATCCATCTACTCCTCTTACCTTTGTCTTCTCCATTGATGCTCTTACCATAATCTTCACTTCAGCTATCACCGTCTTCGTTGTAAATTGAGGTGCGTAAATAACAAGGTCATGACGAACCTTGTTTCGTTGATCCCATATGTGATAGATACACACATTCAGTAAGGCGTTAAGCATATCAGATTTGGCTTTTCCCTCCTTCAACTGGCTTCTCCAGACACCAATGTTGTTAACCGGAAGTCGTATGCCTACCCAGTCACTCACCTGTTGAAGAATCTTCCGGCTGACCTGACAGTCGAAAAAGAGATGATCTGTAGATTCTGTTGCTATTCCATACATGTCACAGGTATTATGTTCACAAATCTTCAGATTAAATAGCTTATCATTTGTATTCATGTTTCCGTGATAGTAGATCCACCCTAGAAACGCGTGCTTTGGTACCGTATATTGGTTCCAAACATACTTGTGCCACTTAATTTTGGGTGCTTTGTCTCACATGTGATCGTAACCCTTTGCAATGGTGTAGCTGTTAGAGTCATTCCAGATTTGTTGTCATAATGCCTCTTTCATGATGCTTTTAACTTGACATATCTTTCTCCAATACCACGAGGTAGAAGCTGGGGGTTCATAGGCTAACCAATCTCGCCCTTTCAGATAAATATGTTGGATCCATTTGACCCATAATCTGTCTGTTTTGATAGCTAGCCACCACACCAATTTGCCAATTGCTGCTCTATTCCATATGAGATCATTTCTGAGTCCTAGCCCTCCTTCCTGTTTAGGCCTGCACGTCTTTTCCCAAGAAACTAAAGGGGCTTTCATATAGTCTACACCACCATTCCATAGAAAATTCCTACAGATGCACTCAATCTTGTTGATGACCCCTGAGGGAAGGATAAAAATCTGAGCCCAATAATTATGTAAGGACTTGAAAACTGCCTTAACTAGAGTAAGTCTCCCAGCATAGGAAAGCTTTCTAGAACCAAGAATGTGAATTTTGTGGACAATTTTGTCAATGAGTGGTTGGCATTCTTTCCAAGATAACCTTGTGGTTTTAGTAGGGACCCCAAGATATATCTGAATGGCAAATTACTTTCAATGAGCCCTGATACTTTGAGGATATCAGCCCTGATGTCATCTTTAACTCCATTGAAATAAACATTAGATTTCCCCTTACTCATCTTAGGCCCAGAGGAGTGTGAAAAGTGCGAGAAAGTCTTAAGGAGTATCATCATAGAGTCAGTATTACCTTTACTAAAAAGAAGCAGATCATCCGCAAACATGAGATGAGATAAACTCATTGGCTTGCATAATGGATGGAATCTGAATTTTTCACTAGAGGTAGTGTGAGCCAGTAATCTTGACAGGTATTCCATGCAAATTGTGAATAAAAGAGGAGAGAGAGGGCCCCCTTGCCTGAGTCCTCTCTTTCCTTGAAAAAATCCAAAAACATTGCCATTGAGATTAAGAGAGTAACTATCAGTTGTGACACATTGCATAATCCATCCTCTAAAATTCTCAGGCATATTCAAAGCTTTCATCATCTGATCCAAGAAATCCTATTCCACAGTATCGTAAGCTTTCTATAGATCCATCTTTATAAGGCATCTTGGAGAAACTGCTTTCCTCTCATAGAGTCTAATGATATCATGACACACCATGATATTCTCCAATATGCTACGCCCTTGAATAAAGCCCCCTTGAGTATTGGAAATGATATGAGGTAGTACCTTGGTTAGTCTATTGCAAATGAGCTTTGAGATGCACTTATAGATGACATTGCAACACGCAATAGGTCTATATTCTAGAACAGATTCAGGTCTCTCCTTTTTGGGAATCAAAGTGACCAAAGTTGTATTAAGTTGTTTAAGGATCTGACCACTGTAATCTAATACTGCATTAATGACATCATTGCCCACAATATTCCATGAGTCTTTAAAAAACTTGCTAGAATAGCCATCAGGCCCAGGAGCTTTATCATTAGGAATACTGAACATAACTTCCTTTACCTCATTCCTTGTTACTGGTGATAGGAGGATCTGAGCATGGTCTTCGTTGCAAAGAGAACCTTTCCTGACAATGGCTTCATTAACTTGAATGGTGTTACTCTTGGAACCCAGTAACATCTGGTAATATTTCAGAAAAGCTTGCTGAATATCCTTTTCCTCCTTGTGTAACTGCCCCTCATGATCTTTAATTTGATATATAGAATTGGAGTTTCTCCTAGCCTTAATAATCCCATGAAAATAAGAAGTATTTGAGTCCCCCTCAGACAACCAGTGAGCCTTGGCTTTTTGTTTCAAATATTCAGTCTTGGCTGTTTGAAGAATTCGAGCATTCTCATTAGCAGCATGTTCTTGTTGTATTAATTCCTGATCTCCAGGCTGGTGAATTAATGCTTCCTGAATCTGAATTAATTGAGCGTAGGCTATATCAGCCTTATTCTCAATATCAGAAAAACATTCTCTGTTCAATTACTTAAGCTCAGGTTTCAGTAATTTTAGCCTTCTCACAAGCTGAAACATTTGGGTTCCCTGAATTAAATGATTCCACCCCTTATTCACCACCTCTCTGAAGTTAGGAGCTCTACTCCACATGTTAAAATATTTAAAGGGTCTGCTTGAGCTTGAATATTTAACTTTCTCTCGAATTATGAAAGGAGTATGATCAAAATTCCCCTCAGGCAGAAAATTAGCAAAATAGCCCGGCTTAGCTCTCATCCACTCCCTATTATGGAATACCCTATCAAGTCTACTGTAAGTTCTTAACTCAACCTTTTGCTTGTTGTTCCAAGTGTAGTACGCACCAGTAGCTTGCATATCCAGGAAACCACAATCCTCTATTCAATTCTTAAAGGGTTCAGTTTCAAAGATTCAGAACCCTACCTCCAAGCCTCTCAGAACTTTGGGTCACACAATTAAAATCCCCTCCAATCACCCATGGTACCACTATTCCAATGGCAATTCTCCTCAGACTCCCCCAAAGCTCCTCCCTTTCCTTTAAATCGTTAGATGCATATATCATAGTCACCATAAAGGAACATTGGGAAGCTTTCTCAATAACCTCCATATGAACATATTAAGCATGATACTCCAGAAACATAATATCCACCATACTAGGCTTCCACATGACCCAGATCCTTCCCCCTTTGTGAAGATGGGAATTCGTTGAGATACTCCAATCCTGAAAAACATTCACATCCATATTATAATTACATGGATTAACCTTGGTCTCTAGCAAACCAAATAAACAAACTTTATTCTTGAGCATAAAATTATTTATAAAACATTGCTTCTCTACTCTATTCATACCACGAATATTCTAAAAACCAAAAATTATGTTGAAAAATTGAAAGGAACACTACCAATGACACCCACACCTGTCTTAGGGGGGCTCAGTCCACTCAATGCTTCCTTGTATATAGGATGTTGTTGAAAATCTGAGCTAATATCAACATCCTGTTGAGACACTCTCTGAGGAGTAACAGGAGACTTACTTTCATCTGATTGTTTAGGCCTATCTGGAGGAATCTGACTAGTACTCTTATCTTTGTACACTACAGGTACAATCATTTGTACAGGGGCAGTAGTAGCTGTAACCTTAGGCCTCCAGGCTTTGTGTGTCTGTTGCTTCATTGGTGGAGGTTTGTTTTTCCTACACCTTTCCTTCTCATGACCAATTAGGTTGCACTTTGAACACACCGTGGGCTTCCATTCATACTCAATATCAATCTCAATAAGACATTTAGTCTCATCTAGGAACTTAATTGTTTTAGGAAATTGCTGCCCTAATTTAAGCTCCACCTGAACACGAGCGAACCCTAATCTTGATTTACTCTCCATTGGAGCATCACTCTTAATATATTCCCCAATCAGATTAGCCAATTTAGGAAGACTCTTTCCCCAAAATTTCAGAGGTAACTTATGAAGTCTAATCCAAGCAGGTACTGCCTTTATTTCCTCCTTAGTTAATTCAATATCAGGTTTCCACTCCTTTATGAACAAAGGTTTATTATCAAAAAGGAAGTGTCCACTATTTAGCACTCGTTGTTTCATTTCTTCAGTTTGAAAATGAGCAAGAAATACACCATTAGGCATAAATGAAATTTTATCGAAATTGAACTTACTCCATATTCGTTTCAGGAACCCTTCCAAGACTTGCCATGGAGGATTTGCCCCCACAACAAAGCCGTAGACAGCCTGCTTCCAGTAGTCTACTTCATCTTGGACATCTTCATCCGAGAGTTGCAGAAGATCATCCAGATTATCCTCAATTATAGCCATGGTGCGTTTACCATGCCTTTGGTACCAGATCTCCTCTTCCTTATCTACGGCTGTATTCTCCTGCTCATCCATGGTGTTGCTCTCATCATCATCAGTACTAGTTTCCATCATCACAGTCTCCACATGTAATTCAGAATCTTGTAGTATTGGGATCTCATTAATCTCATGGATACTTTTCACTTTTGTGCCTTCTGCCGGATCAATCCGACTTAGAACTTTGACTTTTTCATTTCGAATACCATTCGAGACTACTGAATTACCATGAGCAATGTGATTCTTATTTGAATTAGATTTGTTTGACTTCTTAGTCATGATTAGTCACCAATCAAGATAAAGATCTCAGGACCTAGAGAGGACGGCTGCTTCTCTTTCTATCTCTAGGTCATTGTTTCTATGGTTTTTGAACTTCGTTAAGTTCAAATTTTCTCCCGTTCTGTCTTCTAGAAATGTAATCCAATTCTAGAAAGACTGCCTCATCAGCCACAAACACTTTATTCTCATGACGGTTGTAGAAGTAATATCCACGAGTGTTTTTTGGATAACCTACAAAGTAACACTTGTCAGATTTGGGTGCTAGCTTATCGGTAGATTTAATCTTGACATAAGCATCACAACCCTAAATTTTCATATATGACAAGTTTGAACTTTTCCCTTCTATATCTCATATGGAGTCTTATCTGCAGCTTTGGTTGGACATTGATTTAAATATTTTATGGCCGTCAGAATTGCAAAACCCCAAAACAAATCTGGCAGATCCGTTTGACTCATCATAGATCGAACCATATCTAGTAGGGTTCGATTCCTCCTTTCGGCAACACCATTGAGTTGAGGTGTACTTGGTGGAGTGAGTTGTGATACAATACCATAATCTTTTAAGTGAGAATCGAATTCATTGCTAAGATATTCTCCACTACGATCGGATCGTAGTGTTTTAATCTTCATATTCAATTGGTTCTCTACTTCCTTTTGAAATTCTTTAAATTTTTCAAATGCTTCACTTTTATATTTGATTAAGTAAATATACCTATATCCACTTAAATCATCGGTAAAAGTGACGAAGTAGTCATAATTTCCCCTTGCGATGATACTCATTGGACCATATACATCGGTATGTATTAGTCCCAACAAATCACTTGTTCGTGTCCCTTTACTACTAAAGGGGGCATGAATCATTTTTCCAAGGAGACAAGATTCGCATACTCCATATGATTAGAAATAAAATGGCTTAATAATTCCAGTCGACACTAGCCTTTTAATCCGTTTCTCATTTATGTGACCTAATCGACAATACCAAATGTACGATTCATTTGGGTCACTTGTTTTGAGTGTTTTGGAGAGTAGGTTATAGATATCTTTAGTTGAGTTGGAAGTGTCTAAAACATAAATACCATTAATAGAAGTGCGTGGCTTGGCTCACGGCCAAGTCATTTTAAACAAAATACAACGATTATTTTTTATAGGGAAAGAAATCCTTCCATGTCTAACATAGAAATGGAAATAATGTTTTTAGACAAAGTGGGTACATAATAACAATTGTGTAGATGCAACTTAAAATCACTTAGTTAAGGCAATCACATAGGTTCCCTTACTCTAGATCCGTTTGCTAATCAGAGATCCACGTTACCCTTGCTAAGTGCTTCCACACTTTTTAACCCTGACTGGAGTGACAAGTCCAGCTTTGATATCTTCCAAATACTTGGGGCAATTTAGTTTCCAATGGCCCATGACATTACAATAATGACATTCATCGTAGGATTGGGCACCCTTCTTGGTTTTGGTTGTGGTAGTCTCACTATCCACTTCCAATCCATAATCGGGTTTGAGTTTCTTACCCTTCTTTGCCTTTCCTTTAATAATACCATTACTCCTTTCAGTTGCAAGGACATTCTTGCTAGAACTCCCACTCAATATAATATTTCTCCTTGCTTCTACAAACAAGGATGCCTTTGAATTAGTGAGATTTTCTTCACTAGATTCTCTTACCAAAGAGGTGGGCATGAATATGGGAGTGGGAGGTGTGGAAGTGGTAAGGTAACAAAGATTTCCATCCTCACCAATGCTAAAGCGTAGTTCTCTAGTCGTATCATTGTCATACAAGGAGCATTTTTCATTGAATGATAGGAGCCACAAATTAATGGTGATCGGTGTAAGAGAATTAGATGAATCCATTGCGGAAAAATAACTACAAAAACGGAGATGAAGGAAATAATTAACATTTATCATTTTTAAACTTGTAAAATATTTTCAACAAGTTTAGCATTTCTATAGTGACCTCTACTCAACTATAATAAATGATTCCGAGACCCAAAATTCATATTAACTTGGATGTGAGCCAACGGGCCCTCTACACCTTTACTAATATAACTTGGTGGGTTAACCCTCTTAACTGATTCTACAATTAGAACTCTCGGTCGATGAACTTACGTTAAGTTCATCTTTAGCCCGAACCAATTGCGGCTACGGTCGCAAAATACATTCGTTGAGATCAACCAAACTTTCGAAGTGTAATAACTATTTTTTACCCCCACTTTCCCATCGTCAATAGAAGTACCCCAAAAAATCGTATTATACCCCTTATGAAATTGAGATTCATAGGCTCCCACTATTTGATAAGGCTAAGTCTCAATCTTTTAAAAGTAAAGGTCTTGTCAATTTATTATCTATCAATTTTAAGTGAGCTAAAAGTCGAATTATCGATAACTATAATTGACACGGTCGAAGACTCGATATGATATGCATGTGTTGTTATGGCGATTTGACAATGCATGCAACTTATTAAAAGAAATGCAAAGCAAAATAAAATTCCTAGTGTGATCGCACTATTTTCATATTAAATTTATTATGTTATCATTGTAAGGATAAGGGTTATATTGCTATAACGTTGGCTTGTAGTCTTGTGAAGATTCTAGCAGCATGGTTGTGTGGAAGTAACCTTCTTTAGTTGGTATTCTCCGTTGTGGTTGTATGATTGGTATTTAGTTATTCAGATATGAGTTCGGTTACAAGGACGTAACCTTGTTTTTAAGGGTGGTAAAATGTAACATTTCATTCCGTTAGTGTTCTTGCTTTGTGAATTTTAAGGGTGGTACAATCTAGCTTTTGTTGTCGGATTTCACCTTACGTCAGGTCAATCGTTGTTGTAAGTCTCAATCTATATTCTTATGTTTATAGTAGACATAACCTTAATTTTGGGGGATTTGGGGAAATTGGTAACTAGGCATTAGATTGATTATTAAGGGGTAGTATTAATTGTATGTGATTATTATTTATAGGTGACGGTTTCATGGAGGATTACTATTGCGATTATTTGGGCGTGCTTGGATTGCGAAAAGGTAGGATTTCCCTACATATTATGATTATACCGTTGTTGTATTGATTGATATTGTGGTTGATTTTTTATGATTATTGTAATATCGTATTTGTGGTTGATGGAGGTGTTTATTGGTATTGATTGGGGAGCCATTGTTGGGAGATAATCTTCACTCCTATGTTCGCCTCTTGTGGCTCCCGTTACAAGGGAGATGTGCACATTAATGATATGGGTTCGCTAGTTGCAATGAGTGGGGCTTTAGGTGGCAAGGTTGCGATCTACCACTTGCGGTGTGGGTACCTATTGCGCTGAGAGCCATTTGTGGATCTTGGAGTTTGGAGGTGGTCGATATTGTTGCGTTAACTTGTATTGATTATTCTTGTGGTTGCTGTTGATGTTTGTGTAATCATACTGACCCTCTTTAATTGTTGTCAAAACTGTGGTGATCAATTGTGGGAATGGTGAGCAGTGAGTCTAGCTAGCGGGTGATGATGTTGAGCTTGCATGTGGGATTAGACGGGACACGGACGATGTATATTAGTTTCAAAGCTTCCGTCAAGTTTTAGATATTCTAATACTTTAGATTTACAGTTGTATTTTTTTGGTTTTAGTTTATGTAATCAACTAAACTTTAATTATCTTAATAATTATATCATTATGGTCTACTTGATATGTACTACCTCTAAAATAGATGGTGTATACATATTATCATCTACTTGATATATTAGAAACAATTATGGTTTAGGCAAATCAATGCTATTAAATTTCATATGAATTAAATTTTAAAAGTTAAGTTTATTTAGTCCAGAAGGGGTTAGGCTCCAAAACTAGTGTATACATATTATCATCTTTTGGGTTATATTTTCAATTGTTAATCGTTATTTGTATGCACATCTTTGATAATAATATGACCTGTTTTGTAATAATTTTATAGAGCTATCGGTAAGAGTTGCGGCTAACCCATTTCCCATCTTAACTTAAACTTGTTATTTTTCAAACCGATCTTAATATAACATATATAAAATTCTTTTACATGTCTTCTACTCATGGAATGTAGAGCATCTAGGTAAGAAAAGAATCAGAAGCACAATTTACTTTATATATTTATATAAGTAACTTCTACCCATCATATAAAAGACATGGTCGCACTCGGTTTTGAAAAGTGTCAGTTATACTGAATACAAAAAATGCTCTTTATTAGTTATTATGGCTAATACATCATTGATAATTAGGTCTTTCAAAAAAAAATAAAAAACAATGATAATTAGGGCATCGCGATTAATCATGTCATCTTGAACGATCACAACTATGATGCATCGGCATGGGGCATTCACATATCACTATGACGTCATAAGACTCTAGCCATGACAATGGAAATATATTCCCCTTTTATAACTCTTTACAAAATACTATTTCATTAAAACCTCATTTTTGCCAATGTTGTCGTTTCTTGTGACATTATTTTATTTTCTATGCACAATATTCATCACATTCATCTAAAATTCATTTCAATTTGATGAAACTTTTTGGAGAATTTGTTTCAAAAACATTCTTAAGCTCTAACAATCTCTCTTAATAATGCTTGTGACGTTTGACCCATGGTTTATTTAATTTCCCAATAGATATAAATAATATCAATGTATGCGTTTTCTACAAATGGTATTTGCTAATTATATTTATATAATATAAAAACATGATGAGTGATTGTGTATGAAGTGTGATTCCCTATATGAGAAATATACCCAATGTGCATAACCATAATTGCTAATATGAGGGGAATGTTTTATTTATTTCATTTGAATGTTGTTCTTGTATAATTTTGTTGATTTATCGATATTCCTTCTATTCTACTTTTTGTAGTTAAGTTGTCAATAATATAAGCATATGAATATATAATAATATGTAGGCGAATTTAACTTAGTTGTACACCGAGATATGCTAATATCTTTGTGTTTCACATATATTTTCAATTGATTAAGTGATATCAATGATACTAAACTACAAACTATAGTCATTAAAGCTATTTTTGTTTTCCAAAAAATAGTAGAGCAAATTCGTCACTTCATTAAGTCAACATACCTTAAATATATGATTATACATGTGCATGTGACTAGTAACATATATTAGTTATTTAAAAAATTTGTTGAAGAAACTAATAGGTGACACCACATATACCAGTACAACGACAATAACCCTCACCACAAATGCCAAAACATCTTCTTGCGGGTTACAAAACCTAATCGAATAATCAGTACAATCACTATTTTGTTGGCACGGTTTAATGGTTATTATCTGGTTCTTACTAATAGTATCCTTTCCTCCAGCATCATCATTCAACGAACTCGAATCCACTTCACTAAAGAAAATTGATAAGCCTGCAATAATACGATTAATTTTTAGAAATACATATTTGTATAACAAGTTTAAAAAATTTATTATTAACTGAAATTAACGAATAATTTTATACAAACTAAAACTTAGGTAGGACTTTTTATTTTTCCCATAAGCAAATCGAGAATATTACGACTTTGTCTGACATAAACTTGATTCCACTGCTATAAATTAGATGACAAAATATGTTCGAATTATATAAAAGAAAAATGAAAAAAAACTTAGGCAACTGAAAAACGAATATAAAAATCTCGATCTAATTTTTAGAAACCATGTGTTAGTTATATAAAATAAAAAGTGTTGTCAAAATTAATTAGAAAATTTTGACACTGAAAATTTTGGTTATAATTAATAATCTTTTTACAAATAATAATGACAAGGTAAGTTACAGCAAGTAGAAAGACTAAGAGCAATGAGTAAGATGTTTTATGCATTGCATATTTGAAAATGCTAATAAAGATAATGCATAAATATGAATAGAAAAATAACAAACTTGATGTAACTATTAGAACAAGGAACAAGATTGACTTCAAAGAACTTAGAAACTCCATTTTCTAATGTACTATCTTCTGATTTTGTTATTATAATTTGATCTTATTGAAGTGAGTTGTGATGTACACAAGTGTGATATTTATATAGCATAACCCCATGTATGTTAACCAAATCTATTTATTCACCTTTGTTGTTAGCTTGGAAACAAAAAATTGCATACCAATTTGACCAATATTGATACATTTATAAAAATCAACTAAAGTGATATTTTATTGATTTCTGACAAATTTGAGTAACTTTAGTACCATGAAGATTATATTACCTCAAATAAAAGATTCATATGTTAGTTTTTTTTTCATAACGCTAGGATTGTTATATTTATATTGATGGTGAGCGAGTCGTTGTTCACTCCATCAAACACATTTGTATTTCTCAACAAACAACTACTAGTTACTGGTTAAGTCGAGGTCGATCCACGGGACGGTGTGTTTTGGGTTCTAAGTCTATTTATCTCAATTTATGCTAGTGTCACAATGGATTTAGGTTGAAGTTGGTGAGTCTAAACTAATAGAAGTAATAAAGTAAAACAAATAATAAATTAAGAGATGTAAACAATTAACAAAGATACTAGGATGGCATAGGATCATAAGGGAGTCAGAGTAAGATAACATAATTGAGTTATATGGATGCAAGCAAACTATTATTGTTGGATTTTAAGTTAGTTCATGTCAAATGGTTCATAAGAAGATTTGGGTCCCGGAGCCGAGTCATTTGTGATTGTACAACACCTACAAGTCGACTTAATTCCTCTTATTGAACAACATGCATGATAAACTAAATTCTAGGAAACTTACATCTCGTGAGCCGAGTCTTTTGTGTTCCAGACAACACCTACAAGTCGGTTTTTGTTTTTCCTACTCAACAATATGTAAGGTCTAATAAGACTTGAGTTGGTTTATATCTTACAAGCTTTATTGAAAAGATAAGAGAAACATGCTAGGTTGTCAATCAAGCATTTCGACAAACATGGTATGTGCATAAGATGAGGAACAATAAGCAACTATACAAATGAACTCATTATGCATAAAATTGTCCCATTATTAACTCCCCTAGCCCCCCATTAATCCTAGTTAACTAATTACTCACTCATTATCGTGGGAAACATGTCTCTAATTGTGTCAATCATCACAACAAGTATAAACATGATAAGAAAATAAGGAAATAAGCAATAAAGAGTAAAGCGTAAAGAGATACCAAACTTAAGATGAACGAATGGAAAGCCAAGAATAATAGAAGAAAAGTTGATTGATTGATGAAGAGTTGTCAATTCTCCAATAATAACCAATAATCTTCAATTACCCAATAATAATGAAGCTTGAATAATAATTAAGAAAATATTAATGTGTAATTTTGTGGAATGATTGAGATTAATCTATTCTAACCTACTCCTAATCTAATCTAAGGAAGGTTTGCCTCTACTAAGAGGGATTCTTCTCCTAAGGGAACTTAATTCCCCTGATTATTACAAATGGAATATATATAGTGGTACATAATTAGGTTAAGTAAGGATAGATTAGTAAATAACAATGCTAAGTTTTAAATAAGGAATTGCAAGTCCCGTGGGAAATGCGTAGATCACGTTGCTACTCCCACCACGATCCGCCCAGATCGGCTTGAAGCACGGCCAGTCTGTTTGGAGATCCGCTCGTCCCGTGTAGGAGCCGCTCGGATCATGGCCCTGCAATCCGCCCCGCCCGTGCCAAGGACGCACGGATCCTGGACAAGATTCATCTTCTCGCTAAAAGGCCTATGATATATGTATACTCTTTATTCTTACTTCTCTGGTCATCATTCTTGACTCCTCTCCATACTAGTCCATCTAAGATCGTCATCAAGCTTCCAAATATGCACGAGAGATGGGAATTCTGCCTCATTATCTCCTTTCCTATAAGACATATAAAATGCACTAGGAAAGCAACATAGGAAGGGATTGACGGATAAAATAGCCATGAAATGCTATAATAGTATGCAAAATGGGTTCAATTAGGGGACTAAATGTGCGCAATTAAGAGTCACATCAAATATGAAAATGAATAATTACAAATCATGTTCCAATCTACAAGGGTAGCCAGTGTGGCTACCTAAATAAGAAAATTAAAGTACAATCCATACATATTTTGAATAATTTAAAGAGTCTCCCAGTGTTTTATGTGTTTGAGAAGGAGAATCCTTTAGCTTGTAGAAGATCATAAACCCGTGTTTTAAAATAGCTCCAGCTCAACAAGAGCTTTGTAGTAGCACAACCCTAGCAGCTTGAACAAACACATCCCTACAAGTGAGCATGCTACTCCAAAACTTTGAGCGATAATAGAAATACTTAGCTTGCATTATGTAACTTTGTATGAATTGAGGTATAAGTAAATCGTGGTTAACGACATAATTAATAGTTTATGTGATGGTATGAATTGGTAAGTACTCGCTAAAATACTTTGGGACGAAGTTGCTTTTACGGGAGCAGAGTATGTTGTTTGTTTCCATTATTTTACAATTTGGTTAACAATGTGACTTTATATTGCCTTAATATTTTCTTATGTGGATTGTTGACATCATATCTATTCATCATGTGTGGGTGTTGATTTATTACATGGTTTGATCTTGTCTAACACTCTGCATTTGTTAAGTTGTTATTTTCATATTAAATTTACTATGTTATAATTGTAAAGGTAAGGGTTTTCTTGGTGTAACGTTGGCTTGTAGTGTTGTGAAGGTTCTAGCAGCATGGTTGTGTGGAAGTAACCTTTTTTACTTGGTATTCTCCTTTGTGGTTGTATGATTGGTATTTAGTTGTTCGGTTACGAGGACGTAACCTTGTTTTTAAGGGTGGTAGAATGTAACATTTCATTCCGGTAGTGCTCTTGCTTGGTGATTTTTTTTGGTTTTGGATTTATTAGTGGCGATATGGTAAGTAAGAAAGTGTTAGATGTGCGTTGGTGCTAGTGTTGTTGGTATTTGATAGTATTATGGAGGTTAGGTGAGTGGGTGTTGGGATTAGAGGAAGGGGATTTTGTGGTGCATATATGAGTGTGAACTGGAAGGACGAAGTTTGTTTTTAAGGAGGGAAGACTGTAATACTACGTATTCTGATAGCCGGGTACTCGGTCGAGTGGGTTGTACTCGACTGATTAAAGTAGACTTGTGTTTGGTCAGACATCTGCCTAGGGGTTACTCGACCGAGTCAGTGAGGCATTCGGTCGAGTATTGCGTACTCGGCCGAGTGCCCGGTCTGGGGACGTGTTCTGTGCAGTTTGATTAGAATGAATTTGGGAGTTATATATCACATAATCAGTTTTCGTTAATCATTTCTAACCCTAAAACATTTCTCTAAACACTCCCTAATCACTCTAATCATCAACCTATCAAGGATCTAGCTTTTCTTGTCGGATTTCACCTTACGTCATGTCAAACGTTGTTGTAAGTCTCGATCTCTATTCTTATGTTTATAGAAGACATAACCTTAGTTTTGGGGGATTTGCGGGATTTGGGGGATTTGGGGGACTTGGTAACCAGGCTTTAAATTGATTATTACGGGGTAGTATTAATTGTATGTGATTATTATTTGTAGTTGACAGTTTCATGGAGGATTACTATTGCGATTACTTGTGCGTGCTTGGATTGCAAAAAGGTAGGTTTTCCCTACATAGTATGATTATACCGTTGTTGTATTGATTGATATTGGGGTTGATTATTTGTGATTATTGTGATATCGTATTTGTGGTTGATGAAGGTGTTTATTGGTATTGATTGTGGAGCCATTGTCGGGAGATGGTCTTCACCCTCATGTTCGCCTCTTGTGGCTCCCGTCACAAGGGAGATGTGCACATTAATGATATTGGTTCGTTTGTTGTGATGAGTGGGGCTTTAGGTGGCAAGGTTGCGGTCTACCACTGGCGGTGTAGGTACCTGTTGCGATGAGAGCCATTTGTGGATCTTGGAGTTTGGAGGTGGTGGATATTATTGTGTTAACTTATGTTAATTATTCTTGTGGTTGCTGTTGATATTTGTGTAATCATACTGACCCCCTTCAATTATTTTCAAAACTGTGGTGATCCATTGTGGGAATGGTGAGTAGTGAGTCTAGCAGGTGATGATGTTGAGCTTGCATGTGGGATTAGACGGGACATGGACGATGCAGATTAGTTTCATAGTTTCCGTCGAGTCTTAGATATTCTTATACTTTGGATTACAGTTATATTTCTTTGGTTTTAGTTTATGTAATCAACTAAACTTTAATTATCTTAATAATTATTTCATTATGGTCTACTTGATATGTACTACTTCGGGCAACTGAGATGTTGTATACATATTATCATCTACTTGATATATATAAACAATTATGGATTAGGCAAGTCAATGCTATTAAATTTCATATGAAACAAATTTTAAAAGTTAAGTTTATTTAGCCCAGAAGGGGTTAGGCCCTAAAACTAGTGCATACATATTATCATCTTTTGGGTTATATTTTCAATTATTATTCGTTATTTGTATACACATCTTTGATAATAATAGGACCTATGTTCTAATAGTAATTTTATAGAGCTATCGGTAAGAGTTGCGGCTAACCCATTTCTCATCTTAACTTCAACATGTTATTTTTCAAACCGATCTAAATATAACATATATAGAATTCTTTTACATGTCTTCTACTCATTGAATGTAGACCATCTAGGTAATAAAAGAATCAGAAGCACAATTTACTTTATATATTTATATAAGTAACTTCTACCCATCATGTAAAAGATGTGGTCGCACTCGGTTTCGAAAAGTGTCAATTATACTGAATACAAAAAATGCTCATTATTAGTAATTATGGCAAATATATCATTGTATAATATGGCACAATTTCTTTGCCTCTTTTGCTCTTAATACTTTTTTATACTTGTATGGCTTCAAACGAGATCCGTATTTCACATCAATGATAATTAGGTCTTTCAAAAAAATAAAAAACAATGATAATTAGGGCATCGTGATTATTCATGTCGTCTTGAACGATCGCAACTATGATGCATCGGCATGGGACATTCACATATTACTATGACATCATCAGACTCTAGCCATGACAATGTAAATATATTTCCCTTTTATAACTATTTACAAAATACTATTTCATTAAAACCTCATTTTTCCAATGTTGTCGTTTCTTGTAACATTATTTAAGTTTCTATGCACAATATTCATCACATTCATCTAAATTCATTTCAATTTGATGAAACTTTTTGGAGAATGTGTTTCAAAAGAACCTTCTTAAACTCTAACAATCTCTCTAAATTATAATGCTTGTGACCTTTAACCCATGGTTTATTTAATTTCCCAATAGATATAAATAATATCAATGTATGCGTTTTCTACAAATGGTATTTGCTAATTATACACATATATATATATATATATATATATATATATATATATATATATATATATATATATAATTATATTTATATAATATAAAAACATGATGAGTGATTGTTTATGAAGTGTGATTCTCTATATAAGAAATATACCCGGTGTGCATAACTATAATTGCTAATATAAGGGGAATGTTTAATTTATTTCATTTAAATGTTGTTCTTGTATAATTTTGTTGATTTATTGATGTTCCTTCTATTCTACTTTTTGTAGTTGAGTTGTCAATAATATAAGCATACGAATATATAATAATATGTAGGCGAATTTAACTTAGCTGTACACCGAGAGATGTTAATTTCTTTGTGTTTCACATATATTTTCAATTGATTAAGTGATGATACTAAACTACAAACTATAGTCATTAAAGCTATTTTTGTTTTCCAAAAAATAGTAGAGAAAATTCATCACTTGATTAAGTCACCATATTTTAAATATATGAATATACATGTGCATGTGACTAGTAACATATATTAGTTATTTAAAAAATGTATTGAAAAAACTTATAAGTGACACCACATATACCCGTACAACGACAATAACTCTCACCACAGTGGCCAAAACATCTTCTTGCGGGGTTACTGACACGACTATCGCAACCCTTTCAAAAATAAACCAACCGGCTCTAACTAATATAGCAGAGGTATGTCAGATATCGTACTCCACAGAGAGGCTATTATATCTACTTGTTATTCTAGTCCGTCACGGTAATAAATTAGGGTGTTTGAATTTGTTTTCTAAACCACTGAACGAAATGTAAAGCAGAGAGAGAGCGATAAAAATAGTAAAATGAAATAAGATGTGATCAAATAAAGAGAAAAATGCCAGGATGTCGGTTCACATGATATCACATAATTCTGCTAAAGGTAAGGTTAGTCGGTTTGATGTGAGAATGGTAAAATAAAGGTCTTTTCGGTCCGCTATCCGCCCCAAAATACTACCAACTTAGCTTTCGCCCTGATTAGTGTAGTCTATTGTTCATAATAGGTCTGTTCATTCCAATCTCTCGATCTAGGTCTTAATTTAACCGGATTAACTAGTTTAGAAGCGTGCACTCAACTAAACGATTACAATTAAATTGCTATGAATCAATTCTCACGATCAAAACCGCCTAATCTAATTATAACATTATTGCTTCACTATCATGGCTCCCCTAATCCTAGCACTAAAGGAATTAGCTATGCATATTTATGATGAGACAAACAATAATTAATGAAACAATGGAAGACAAGATATAAAGATGATTAAGAAGAAATAACATAAACCAATAATAATACGAATTAAAACAGAAATTAAGAACAAAATATTAAGAGTGCAAAAGAGAATTAAATAAAGAAAGTAAGAAAAATTACAAAAGTTCGAATCCGGAATGTAGAGAGCAAAGCAACGTTGCAACCGAGAATGTATACTGAGTAATTAAGAGTAAAGTATGCAGAATAATAGATAATTAAACCTAATTTTGTCTTCCCTTTAAATAGGGAAGATATTTTATTAACCTAAAACGTAATTAAGATATTAAATCCTACGTCTAATAACGAAAGTTCTCGATCGAGTACTGATACGTGCAATTTATATAGACTTTTTAACCTGTTATTGCACACATTTATATGCCTTTTTCATTGTTTTGTATTGCAAAATGCCCCGAATTGGCTACTTTTGTTTGTTTTATCTTAATTGCAGAAATGGACTTAAAAGTAGTGGAATCGTGCCTTAGTCGTTCCACTTTGCATGCATTATAAGGAGACAGAGATTTAGAGCAGGTGTCATACCTCGGAAAGCGTGAAGAAGGTCCTTGGAAGGCTAATCAAACGAGTTTGATGCTGTTCTCTGTGAAAGACACTCGATCGAGAAGATTTGATGGTCGATCGAGTGGTTTGGCAGCTGAAGATGGTCGATCGAGTGGTTCTTGAGCTCGATCGAAAGTGGCAAATTAGGAGGTGTTCGATCGAGAGCCTCAGTTGCTCGATCGAACAGTTTTGCTGGAGAAGTACTCGATCGAGAGGAATAAAAAGCCTCGATCGAGTAACTAGCTATAGTACACGGGTCAATTATTCCGTGTTTAGGTTTATTTTTTGTTAATTTTCGCTTCCCTATATAAGGGAAGTCGTCATTAGGTCATAAACATCTCTTACTTCATACTTTCATACTCTTAAACACTGCTTTGGCTCTTAATTACTGCTGCTATTTTAGTTCTTTACGCCGGATTCACACTTTTGTAATTTCTCTTCCGCTTAATCTTAATCTAATACTTTATTTGTTCTTAATCTTCGTTCTCTTGTTTATTATCCTTGTTATTGTTATTGTTTATGTTTAATCTCTATCATAATCTATTTATCATGTCTTGCTTTAGTGTTCTTATCATTGTTATTGTTAAATCTGATAGCATGAGTACGTAACTAAACCCTTATATGTTAGGATTAGGGGAGCCATGGTAGTAAAGTAACGATGTTATAGATAGGCTAGACGATTAATTGTGAGAACCTGTCCCCATATCAATATAACTGTAATATGTTTAGTTGAGTACACGCTTCTAAATAACTTTATTCTTGTTAAATTCGTTCCTAGATCGGAAGATTGGAGTGAACATACCTGCTATGAACAGTAGACTACCTAATGAGGGCGGAAGTTAAGTTAGTAGTAGTCTAGGGTGGATAACGGACCAGAAGGACCTTTCCCTTGCCCTTCTCACAGTAGATTGTCCAGAATATTTATGATTGAGTTAGTAAACTGCCATGGTGAACAGAAATCCTGACATATCTCTCTTTATCTGATCAATCTTAGCTTTTTCTTGCTTTTATCGCTCTTGCCTTTATTTCTCATACCTTATATCATTAGTAGTTTAGAAAACAAATTTCAAAACCCCCAATTGTGCTCTGACAGACGTACTTATCAGATAGATATATTAGCCTCCCTGCGGAGATCGACCTTACTTATCACTAGATTATGTAAGGCGTACTTAGGTATTGATGTGACTCTTAATTGTGCACATTTAGTCTCCTAATTGTGTAGATACCTCATTTCTGTACCTCCCGCAAGCCACCCGGTGATGATTGGGCCGCATGTTTGGTACACGGGACGATTTATGACAGTTCGCAAGTTTATCGTCAAGTGATAACTCAAATACTTGTGTCTACCTCATGGTTGTCATCTAGGTGTCATTACGGTCGTTTTGGCAGTAATTAGAGTTCATTTGGAGTCCGGGTCAAAAACCGTCTTCATTTCCCGAAACCGTCAAATCCCGAGTCAAAAGCAATGTGCTTGTCTACCTAAGGTTAGGATGTCATAAAATGTCATGATTATTCTCATTTTGAGTCCCATGTCACTTCTTTGGGCTAAACTTAAAGTTTACATTACAAAATGTGCATTTCATTTAGTTAAAATGACAACTCGACCTTTAGGCCCACTTTTCGAGGCGATAATGACTTTTTCGGGTCAGGTCTATTTCAGAGAAAGTTCTAGATTTTTCTTTTAGCTTTCCTGCGCCACCGAAATCACCTTATTCCAAGTCTTGTAGAGAAAGTTATGCCTAAAATACTACAGGCTGTCAAACGCGCTTTCTTGCGCAGTAGGAAGCCGCTGGGGAAAGGACGCAACAAGTGATGCGCTTCTTCCAAGGGATGCACCACCTGCTGCGCCTTTTATCCAGACTTTCTTTTTGTCCAAGTTTCCGTGTTTAACCTAAGTCAGTTGTTTCCGGATCTTTCTCTCCTTTCCTACACCTTAATTCCGTGATTAGTATAAATAGAGACCTTCGGTCTCACATATTTCTCACGCAGTGTCCGCCCTTCTCTTCTCCCTTTGCATTCTAGACCACGCTCTTGCTTTTTGGCGCCTCAGGCTTGATCTTTCGATCCCGTAAGCTCGGATCTTTCTGAATGCCAGCCTCATTTTGCATGAGCGACCAATTTGACCAACTCCAGATCAATCAACTTTAATCAACTTGTTTTAATTTCCTCTTAGAGGGCACTTTCGTCGTACATTCGAGTCGAGCAATCACTAATATAGCAGAGGTATGTCAGATATCGTACTCCACAGAGAGGCTATTATATCTACTTGTTATTCTAGTCCGTCACGGTAATAAATTAGGGTGTTTGAATTTGTTTTCTAAACCACTGAACGAAATGTAAAGCAGAGAGAGAGCGATAAAAATAGTAAAATGAAATAAAATGTGATCAAATAAAGAGAAAAATGCCAGGATGCCGGTTCACATGATATCACATAATTCTGCTAAAGGTAAGGTTAGTCGGTTTGATGTGAGAATGGTAAAATAAAGGTCCTTTCGGTCCGCTATCCGCCCCAAAATACTACCAACTTAGCTTTCGCCCTGATTAGTGTAGTCTATTGTTCATAATAGGTCTGTTCATTCCAATCTCTCGATCTAGGTCTTAATTTAACCGGATTAACTAGTTTAGAAGCGTGGACTCAACTAAACGATTACAATTAAATTGCTATGAATCAATTCTCACGATCAAAACCGCCTAATCTAATTATAACATTATTGCTTCACTATCATGGCTCCCCTAATCCTAGCACTAAAGGAATTAGCTATGCATATTTATGATGAGACAAACAATAATTAATGAAACAATGGAAGACAAGATATAAAGATGATTAAGAAGAAATAACATAAACCAATAATAATACGAATTAAAACAGAAATTAAGAACAAAAGATTAAGAGTGCAAAAGAGAATTAAATAAAGAAAGTAAGAAAAATTACAAAAGTTCGAATCCGGAATGTAGAGAGCAAAGCAACGTTGCAACCGAGAATGTATACTGAGTAATTAAGAGTAAAGTATGCAGAATAATAGATAATTAAACCTAATTTTGTCTTCCCTTTAAATAGGGAAGATATTTTATTAACCTAAAACGTAATTAAGATATTAAATCCTACGTCTAATAACGAAAGTTCTCGATCGAGTATTGATACGTGCAATTTATATAGACTTTTTAGCCTCTTATTGCACGCATTTATATGCCTTTTTCATTTTTTTGTATTGCAAAATGCCCCGAATTGGCTACTTTTGTTTGTTTTATCTTAATTGCAGAAATGGACTTAAAAGTAGTGGAATCGTGCCTTAGTCGTCCCACTTTGCATGAATTATAAGGAGACAGAGATTTAGAGCAGGTGTCATACCTCGGGAAGCGTGAAGAAGGTCCTTGGAAGGCTAATCAAACGAGTTTGATGCTGTTCTCTGTGAAAGACACTCGATCGAGAAGATTTGATGGTCGATCGAGTGGTTTGGCAGCTGAAGATGGTCGATCGAGTGGTTCTTGAGCTCGATCGAAAGTGGCAAATTAGGAGGTGTTCGATCGAGAGCCTCAGTTGCTCAATCGAACAGTTTTGCTGGAGAAGTACTCGATCGAGAGGAATAAAAAGCCTCGATCGAGTAACTAGCTATAGTACACGGGTCAATTATTCCGTGTTTAGGTTTATTTTTTGTTAATTTTCGCTTCCCTATATAAGGGAAGTCGTCATTAGGTCATAAACATCTCTTACTTCATACTTTCATACTCTTAAACACTGCTTTGGCTCTTAATTACTGCTGCTATTTTAGTTCTTTACGCCGGATTTACACTTTTGTAATCTCTCTTCCGCTTAATCTTAATCTAATACTTTATTTGTTCTTAATCTTCGTTCTCTTGTTTATTATCCTTGTTATTGTTATTGTTTATGTTTAATCTCTATCATAATCTATTTATCATGTCTTGCTTTAGTGTTCTTATCATTGTTATTGTTAAATCTGATAGCATGAGTACGTAACTAAACCCTTATATGTTAGGATTAGGGGAGCCATGGTAGTAAAGTAACGATGTTATAGATAGGCTAGACGATTAATTGTGAGAACCTGTCCCCATATCAATATAACAGTAATATGTTTAGTTGAGTACACGCTTCTAAATAACTTTATTCTTGTTAAATTCGTTCCTAGATCGGAAGATTGGAGTGAACATACCTGCTATGAACAGTAGACTACCTAATGAGGGCGGAAGTTAAGTTAGTAGTAGTCTAGGGTGGATAACGGACCGGAAGGACCTTTCCCTTGCCCTTCTCACAGTAGATTGTCCAGAATATTTATGATTGAGTTAGTAAACTGCCATGGTGAACAGAAATCCTGACATATCTCTCTTTATCTGATCAATCTTAGCTTTTTCTTGCTTTTATCGCTCTTGCCTTTATTTCTCATGCCTTATATCATTAGTAGTTTAGAAAACAAATTTCCAAACCCCCAATTGTGCTCTGACAGACGTACTTATCAGATAGATATATTAGCTTCCCTGCGGAGATCGACCTTACTTATCACTAGCTTATGTAAGGCGTACTTAGGTATTGATGTGACTCTTAATTGTGCACATTTAGTCCCCTAATTGTGTAGATACCTCATTTCTGTACCTCCCGCAAGCCACCCGGTGATGATTGGGCCGCATGTTTGGTACACGGGACGATTTATGACAGTTCGCAAGTTTATCGTCAAATGATAACTCAAATACTTGTGCCTACCTCATGGTTGTCATCTAGGTGTCATTACGGTCGTTTTGGCAGTAATTAGAGTTCATTTGGAGTCTGGGTCAAAAACCGTCTTCATTTCCTGAAACCGTCAAATCCCGAGTCAAAAGCAATGTGCTTGTCTACCTAAGTTTACGATGTCATAAAATGTCATGATTATTCTCATTTTGAGTCCCATGTCACTTCTTTGGGCTAAACATAAAGTTTACATTACAAAATGTGCATTTCATTTAGTTAAAATGACAACTCGACCTTTAGGCCCACTTTTCGAGGTGATAATGCCTTTTTTGGGTCAGGTATATTTCAGAGAAAGTTCTAGATTTTTCTTTTAGCTTTCCAGCGCCACCGAAATCACCTTATTCCGAGTCTTGTAGAGAAAGTTATGCCTAAAATACGATAGGCTGTCAAACGCGCTTTCTTGCGCAGGAGGAAGCCGCTGGGGAAAGGACGCAGCAAGTGATGCGCTTCTTCCAAGGGATGCACCACCTGCTGCGCCTTTTATCCAGACTTTCTTTTTGTCCAAGTTTCCGTGTTTAACCTAAGTCGGTTGTTTCCGGATCTTTCTCTCCTTTCCTACACCCTAATTCCGTGATTAGTATAAATAGAGACCTTCGGTCTCACATATTTCTCACGCGGTGTCCGCCCTTCTCTTCTCCCTTTGCATTCTAGACCACGATCTTGCTTTTTGGCGCCTCAGGCTTGATCTTTCGATCACGTAAGCTCGGATCTTTCTGAATGCCAGCCTCATTTTGCATGAGCGACCAATTTGACCAACTCCAGATCAATCAACTTTAATCAACTTGTTTTAATTTCCTCTTAGAGGGCACTTTCGTCGTACATTCGAGTCGAGCAATCACTAATCGTTAACTTAGTCAATCTCGTTTCATCAAACATGTAAGTCTGAAGGTGTAAATCCTTATTTTATTATTGTACAATATTTTTTGTAATCATTATTGTAAGGTTTACGTCGAAAATACATTCAAAATCGATTTCTAAAACCCTCGTTTAAACCCTTTTTACGGATTAACAGGAGACAAACGTCGAGAAAGGATGCAGCAACTGTTGCGCCTCTTCGAAGGGACGCAGCACTTGCTGCGCCTCTTCCTGAGGCTGCCGCAGTTCCTGCTTCCTTTCTTCTTCCTTCGTCTTTTGTTCGTCTGATTGTTTTTCTTTTGATTTTAATTGTTTACGTTTCATTAACACGACAACTTTTAGTATAACAATTTTAACATTTAAATCATTAATATTTATTCATCTTTTAATTCCCGACTTAAATCCCTTATAATTCATATTTGCGGGTTTTTGTCATTAAAATTAATTCGGGTTTTAGAGGTTTGATTCATCAATATTGAGTCTCTGAAATTTGTCTTTGATATATTTGCATATGTAATTCATCATTGCTATCATTAGTTCATCATTAATAATCTTTTTAACCTAATTAATAAATTAGTTCGTTTATCTCGTAATTAATCCGTTCATCTTATATTTAATTTGTTGTATTTAGTTTCATCTCATGTTTTATAGTTTTTATGACCCAATCATATGTAAATAATCTATTAAACCACTTCCATCCGAGTCAAATAGTATTAATCGATCATTAAATTCACCCACGAACATTAACGATTTGCAATTACGGCTTCACAGCCAGAAATGAACTCAGGAACCCGCAACAACTGCTGCGCCTCTTCCAAAGGACGCAGCTCTGCTACGCCTGTTCCTAGGTTGAGTTCTGTCTCTGAACTCCCATTTCTGCCTTGACCTAATTAGTTTAATTACGTATTAATTAACTATTAACTGTATTATCGCTGCTAATCTGTTCGTTTATTTATTTATGCTTTCTTTTCTCAAACCATCCGTTTCAAATGTATTTTCGACGTAAATCAATTAATCCGTTGTAATTATTGTAATTTTCTATTATTGTATTATTTATCGCATTTGTATGATTTATTTACATGCTCTCACATGCAATCAACCTTAAATCCTACTTCGACCTATTGTATGCTAATTACATGTTCACCGACTTAGTTTAATTCTTCACATGTTAGGATTAATCTAATGGATGTTGCATTGCATGCATATAATCGACAACATATCGAGTACGAATAACTTCCCTAATCATTAGTAGAGGCCGCTATCGAGGCGGGCCGGATTAGGTGTTCGATCAAAAGAGCTTCCTAATATGTACCCTCACCCCTTACTCCAAATCTCTGTGAACATCCGTGTTCATTGGCATCCACGAGAGTCATTCTAGACATAGAATGCTAAGGGTAACGAGTTCTTAGTGTCTATGTCATTACTTCGTGTCTTGACATGACACGAGGCATTCGAACGTTATAATTTCCCACAAAAATTGGTGGCGACTCCACAAATGCAGAATCCAACAAAAGCTTGCTCGCTTTTCTCCCGTGGGTCCGCGTTCACAGTTTGGTGACTCCGCTGGGGATAATACACTTACGTGTAGCCAAGGGTGAAACTTGAACAAGGTTAGGGAATAGTTTCTACGAGACAGTTGTTGGTTTTCATAACTCGGTCTTCCTAGATCGTTTATTCGGTCTTCCTAGGCCCAACCCAACCCATTCGACCAATCGTCCCGTCTAGACGGTCCAAATTCTTATTTGGGCCTAAGGATGGATAGCGATTGACGTCAACCATATCACGGTACTTACTCCTGTTTGTATCGAGGACTTTTACTACACGAGAAAATGGACTAGGAATCGGCCTTACTCATGTTTGGTACGAGCCTCTCCACAGACCCCGGGTTTGATTGTTCGGTATGGCAACCCACCCTTTAAACCAAAACCCTTTTAAATGCACTCAGCATCCCGTTATAATGCCTGTATATATGTTTGGATATATGTGATCACCATTTTGTAAATAAAACCATTTTGTAAAATAAATTCCTTTTCAAAATGTAAACATTTTCAAAATAGCGGAAAATAAGCCGAAACTCTGTCCAAATGTTGAGTCAAACTTCGGGCCTAAAACCCCTTTTCAAAAACGTAAAAAAAAACCGAAAAGAAAAAATCCAAAAAATAAAAACGGAAAAAAATAAAAAGTCCAAAAAAAATTGTAACCAAAATATTTTCAAAACATCTAAATGTGAATATGTAAATTCAATTGGGCTAAGTTAGAGTAAAAATTCAAAACTGACTATGTCCTAGTCGGAACTCTGTCTAGTCATAAACCCGTCTTCCTTTACATTTTGGGTCTTTTCAAAGTCCAAGTAAAGTCCTAAGGCGTCACGCCGTCATTTTGGACCCTCTACCCCATTTCAGTTAGGATCTAAACATTTCCCACACCTCGACTCACGCACTTGAGGCTAGCACATCGAGTCATTCCAAAATCCGTCTCTTGAATTATCCTAATGACACGTTCGGGACACACATACCCGAACCTCGAGTCAAGTCTGTCTTAAACACACAAATTATAATTAACACGTGTCATCAATCCCGTCAATAAAGTCAATCATATGAGGGTCACTCCGTCAAAGTCAACACTCGAGTCTAAAATTATAGTCAAACACCGTGAGTCCAAACACGAGAAGTCACTCACGACATTTCCTGGATTCACAAGTCAAGAGTCTAGTCATCTCATCTCGTCGTATATCCTTTGTTTGTTGCCTTAGTATGCGTGATCCCATGTCGAATCGAGTTGTAATGCGCGTCATTTCTGTCTAGTAGGAATCCAACAAGTTCTGTCAGTCAGCTTAGTCACGAAGCAGATCAAGCCACAATCACCGTGTCTCTCCAAGACATTTATACCATGTTCCTACGAGTTCAAGCTACAATGGAAAATTTGGCATTCGCGTCCTCACCCATGAGAACAGAATGGTGGAAAAGAATACGCCACCTAGAGAAACCTCAAGTCTAGGTCGTCCAAAGCTTACCTCTTGCAATAACCATCGTCCTAGAAAGCCGAAAACAGCTGAAAGGAAACCTATGAGGCATCAAAGGGTGCTTACCAATTTAGGCATGTCTTATGCCGATGCTTTGAAGAGACTCTCTGCCCAAGGCAAGCTACATCCAATAGGGCCGACTCCGGATCCACCTTTAGAGAGACAGGTGAGCCTCTGGAAGGGCAACAAATACTGCTTATATCACCAAGGTAGAGGCCATGATATTGAAGAGTGTTTTCTCTTGAAACACACCATCCAAGATATGATCGAAGAGGGCAAGCTTCCTAAGCCGGCTTCTGTCGGACAATCCAAGGAAATAGACCCTCTTGGGTCTAATATCATTAAACATGATGAAGAATAATCTCTAGACTGTTCTCATCTCCTTGATCCTTATGACGCCAGAGATATCAACGTGCTCGAAGACGACGATATCCAAAGTGGAATGCTCATGCTTTCCATTGCCTTCAACAATAAATTTTCCAAAATAGAGCGAGCTATTGATAGCCTAAACTCTCGACTTTCCAACATGGAGAACCAGTTTACTGAAATGGGTAAGAAGCTTGATGCCCAACCTCTCAAGATGAAAAGTGTCCAGACAAACCCTCAACCTGACAGTCCTAAGGAGAAATCAACAAGCAAGCAATCTATTCCTAGTTCTTCTCATCCAAGAATCAAAATCAACAAAGGCAACCTCAAGGAGCCTTCATCAAAGAAACCTAACAACTCTCCAAGGTCATTCACAAAGGCTTTCGACAACAAAAATAAATTTACCAACATTGGTATTACATACACGGATGCCCTTCATAGACTCAGGGAGCGACGAATGTTGAAACCTATCAGTCCTACACCAATCCAGAAAAGAAGTCTAGGTTCTGGGATGAGAATGCTTATTGCCAATATCACAGGGGCAGAGGACATGATACTGAGATGTGTTATAAGCTCAAGTATGTGATTCAGGATATGATCGAACGTGGGAAGTTGTCCCTCTCAACTTTTAATCCACATGGCAAGTTAGACAATCCTCATGGATATGCCACTTATCAGGAAACTCTTCTTGACTATTACCCTTCCAGTGTTCCCAATGATGAGGACGAGGTGCTCAAATGGGTGAATGCTCAAAGCCAGATGCCAAAGCCAGTTGCTGGAAGAGTAAATGTTCAAGCGTGCGCCGATGATTACGAGTCTGGATCTGAAATCGAGTCAAAGTCCGAGTCCGAGTCCGAGCTTGAGTCTTAGGCTTTCTATCCCATAACTTTTCATAGTGTCTTTCTTTGTGTCCATTTCCATTTCTAGTGACAATCTGGGGGCTGTCCCACGAGTCACATGTCTTCTCGAGTCTGTGTTAAATACATTTCATTACTCATTTCAATAAAAGTACACTTTTCAATCCATATATTGTAATCCACATCTCTTCCTTTATCCATTCTCCTGTGACAACAAGAATTGGTTTTGAGATATTTTAAAACGAACAACAACACATGCCAAGTCGATGTGAGTACACTTAAACGATGTTCCATTCCAAGTTGTAAAGGACCTGAAACTCCGTGTTCTTTTCTTACCTATTCCATGTCTGGCAATAGAAACCTCACTATACCTTAGTTTAGGACGAGCTTATCTCAAGATACTCTAGGACAAATCCAGACCATCTCCCTTGTTAACGATCCATGACGGAAGGCAAGCCCATTCCCCACAATAAACAACTCGTATTACTAAAGACCAACCCGTTTCACACCAAAGGTGCTAGTCCGACCCAAATCCATTGAAGCAAGTCCAAGATGATACGAGCCATGATCAAAAACAAAGGCTTAATCAAGAGAAATAACCAAGATTAATATCCAAGATAAAAGAGTCATGAGAAGAAGACTCGATCAAGCAAGTCAATGACAATATCCAAGGTCAAAGTTGTCTAGACCAAGAATCTGACTCTGAATCAAGAACAAGGCTGAAATCAAGTGCCAAAAGAGAATTCAAATATCAAATGCCAAGTCAACAACCGAACCTGAAAATGAAGATGGTCAGCTAGCACCCTCACTTAGCCTTTCACACACCCTAAGTCCTTCTCGAGACCGTTACAGGGAGATAGTTAGGAATTTTGAGAATCCTCTCAAGCTCGCCAAATATACCCATCCTTTAGGGCCAAGACATGGAAACTTGATCCCGCGTCATTTCAACCTACCTTTATGTGCTTAGGCTACATCAAGCCAGAGACTCCATTTCCAAGCTACATTACAAGCCATAATCCCTTCGAGCCTTAACTCCACAAAATCAAACTCCAGAGATTTGCTCATCAAAGCCTCTTATTACCAAGCTCCACATTCCAAATTTCCAATCCAGTTTCACCTTGACCCAGACACGGAGTCTTTAAATACTTTGCTACCTAGGACGGGACAAACCCCTATCCATCCTTAAGGTCCACTTTTGAGTGTGCTCACATGACAAGGAAATTTTTACAAAATTAGTTATACCTCTTTGGTCTATGATCAGAGGGAGTTATCTCAAATCGATTCTTCAAGTCACCAAAGGAAAATACTCTCCTGACCCATGCACATTAAGGTCCTGACAACATAAGCTTAGGCACACACCTGAACTACGAGCATGATTTGATTTCACCTCTTCAGGTGGATACGTAGGCAGTCCTTTATTACACAAGAGGGATACAACCGCAACACCCAAATAAAATTAACCAAACCTCAGAACTACGATCTGGTTTGATTTCACTTCACGTGAATACGTAGGCAGTCCTCATGGACACAACCATCCCCACTTTTAACTTTCAACCTCAATTATCAACCATCCTAATTATAAACTTTCCCTCAAGTACACAATCATCACAACTATAAGCTTACAACCTCAATTATCAACCACCTCAATTATCAACCATCCCTTTCAATTTCAACCTTCCAACCACAATTTCCATTTATACCTCTTTACTGGGGGTTCCTTCTTGTCACCCAGTCTCCTTTTTACCAAATTTCAGAGTCACCATCTCATCCTGGGGGCTTCTCTTACGAGATGCCACCCTTTCTTTATTCCTCTCTCTTATTTTAAGTCTAGCTAGTGCTCGGTCCGGACAATGACAAAGGTCTTAGATCGATTCTCTAAGTTATCGTGCCTCAAGAGGGATCTCTCTTACAGCAAGCGGCGACAAAAGATGTCCAAGTAGACAGCTGATCCATGACTCATGCCTTGCCTTTATATATCGTCACCATTCTTGAAATTATTCTACCTTTGGAACTGATACGCATTGTCACCCATACTTAGCTAGGGGTTGCGCATACTTAGGCAAAGTCTGTCAAATTCATCCCTGTGTCGCGTCAAATCTAAGTCACCGTGGCGTCACTCTGTCGTCTTGTGTCCTAGTGAGTCTATATCACATCAGTCACGTGTTTAAAGCCCATTTGAATATGCATAACGCATTATAAACGACAAATTTCTTTGAGCAAGTTTTAAACAACTTTTATAAAGAAACAAGTTTTGCAAAGCCCATGTGCTTCCTCCTTCAAGATCCATGTGCTAATTGTTTATGTGCTTATATGCTATGTGCTATTTTTCTATTAGATTGCATTCTTGTGTGGCCACTAACCATGCAGGTAAGTATCAGAAGCAGATTCAACCTCAAGACCTCGCTTGCCACAACGAGCGAATATTCTCCGACAGGTGTTTTGACACGCCTCAATTATGTTCCCCTAGCTAGAGTTCCGGACAACCAAATGTTCCTCTCAAGACGTGGAGATCAGCCTCGATTAAGTTCCCCCAGCGAGATTTCTGGACAGCCAATTGTCCCTCTCAACACGTGGAGATCAACATCAGCCTCAAGTTTTGCCGACCGAAGTTTGTTTGAAAAAAAGACCCAAGCAGATTCCACCCAGCAGTTTCTACCGACGTCCAGCTACCCTCGATATTATTGTTTCCTCAGAGAGTTCGGGAAAGGTGTCGTTCTCCAGAAGTTCCAAAACCAGCGCCTCCTTCCATAGGTTCGTAAACCAAAAGTTAGGATTCTTACCCCCTAGATTCTTAGATCCCAAAATGGGTTCCTTTAGGTTCATAAACCTTTAAGCTCCCACACCAACATCCTTTGGTTCATAAACCCATAAATCCTTTTGGAGTTCTCATACCTCAGAAAGCTTAAATGCCCGCGTTTAAAATAAGAATTAGTAACCCAGTAGTTCCTAAACTTAACCCTAGAATCCCAAATCCTCTTATGTTCACAAGCCTTGAAGTTCCCATACCAGCCGTCCTTTTAGATTCACATACCCAGGTTCATACACCTAATTCTTTAGGTTAGCAAACTCCCTAGAGTTCAAACACTTCTAGCATTTCCATCTGTTGGGATCACACTCCCTTAGAGTTCCTACACCCAAACTTTAGTTACCCCTTAGGTTGAACTTATATTTGGCCTCCTTCCCGTCGATGTTTTCTTTTAGGGTCCCACACCCTAGCACAATCCTTATATATCTTTTAGGTCTTAACCTTAGCTCCTACGCTTAACCTTAGCTCATATGCACCTCCGGACACATCTAGGGAAAGAAGTCTCAAGTATGGTCTCTTATTATGGCTGGCGAGCTTCCTTACGTAGTCTAATGGACTTTAAACGACCCTCCCCGGAAGTCGACATACTCTAAAATGTTCCCGACGACAGGTCCTTGGCTCAGACCCCTTGAGTCGCCTCGCGTCGCCATAGTCGTCAGGTAGTAATCTTTGATTGACTTGATGACTATACTTTAACTTTCGCCTTGTCCAAGCCTCAGTCAAAGTGGGGGCTCTGTAGATACCTCATTTCTGCACCTCCCGCAAGCCACCCGGTGATGATTGGGCCGCATGTTTGGTACACGGAACGATTTATGACAACTCGTAAGTTTATTGACAAGTGATAGCTCAAATACTTGTTTCTACCTCATGGTTGTCATCTAGGTGTCATTAAGGTCGTTTTAACAGTAATTAGAGTTCATTTGGAGTCCGGGTCAAAAACCGTCTTCATTTCCTGAAACCGTCAAATCCCGAGTCAAAAGCAATGTGCTTGTCTACCTAAGGTTAGGATGTCATAAAATGTCATGATTATTCTCAATTTGAGTCCCATTTCACTTCTTTGGGCTAAACTTAAAGTTTACATTATAAAATGTGCATTTCATTTAGTTAAAATGACAACTCGACCTTTAGGCCCACTTTTTGAGGTGATAACGACTTTTTTAGGTTAGGCCTATTTCACAGAAAGTTCTAGATCTTTATTTTAGCTTTCCAACGCCACCAAAATCACCTTATTCCGAGTCTTGTGGAGAAAGTTATGCCTAAAATACGTCAGGCTGTCAAACGCGCTTTCTTGCGCAGGAGGAAGCCGCTGGGGAAAGGACGCAGCAAGTGATGCGCCTCTTCCAAGGGACGCAGCAACTGCTGCGCTTTTTCTCCTGGCTTTCTTTTTGTCCAAGTTTTCGTGTTTAATCTAAGTCGGTTGTTTCCGGATCTTTCTCTCCTTTCCTAAACCCTAATTCCATGATTAGTATAATAGAGACCTTCGGTCTCACATATTTCTCACGCGGTGTCCGCCCTTCTCTTCTCCCTTTGCATTCTAGACCACGCTCTTGCTTTTTTGGCGTCTACGTGCTTAATCTTTCGATCATGTAAGCTCGGATCTTTCTGAGTACCAGCCTCGTTTTGCATGACCGACCAATTTGACCAACTCAACATCAATCAACTTTAATCAACTTGTTTTAATTTCCTCTTAGAGGGCACTTTCGTCGTACATTCGAGTCGAGCAATCACTAATCGTTAACTTAGTCAATCTCGTTTCGTCAACATGTAAGTTTGAGGGTGTAAATCCTTATTTTATTATTGTACATTATCTTTTGTAATCATTATTGTAAGGTTTACGTCGAAAATACATTCAAAATCGATTTCTAAAACCCTCGTTTAAACCCTTTTTAAGGATTAACAGGAGACAAATGTCGAGAAAGGATGCAGCAACTGCTGCGCCTCTTCGAAGGGACGCGGCACCTGCTGCGCCTCTTTCTGAGGCTGCTGCAGTTCCTGCTTCCTTTCTTCTTCCTTCGTCTTTTGTTCGTCTGATTGTTTTTCTTTTGATTTTAATTGTTTAGGTTTCATTAACACGACAACTTTTTGTATAACAATTTTAATATTTAAATCATTAATATTAATTCATCTTTTAATTCCCGACTTAAATCCCTTATAATTCATATTTGCGGGTTTTCGTCATTAAAATCAATTCGGGTTGTAGAGGTTTGATTCATCATTATTGAGTCTCTGGAATTTGTCATTGATATATTTGCATCTTTAATTCATCATTGCTATCATTAGTTCATCATTAATAATCTGTTTAACCTAATTAATAAATTAGTTCGTTTATCTCGTAATTAATCCGTTCATCTTGTATTTAATTTGTTCTATTTAGTTTCATCTCATGTTTTATAGTTTTTATGACCCAATCATATGTAAATAATCTATTAAACCACTTCTATCCGAGTCAAATATTATTAATCGATCATTAAATTCACCCACGAACATTAACGATTTGCAATTACGGCTTCACTGCCAGAACTGAACTCAGGAACAGACGCAGCAACTGATGCGCCTCTTCCAAAGGACGCAGCTCTGCTACGCCTGTTCCTAGGTTGAGTTATGTCTCTGAACTCCCGTTTCTGCCTTGACCTAATTAGTTTAATTACGTATTAATTAACTATTAACTGTATTATCGCTGCTAATCTGTTCGTTTATTTATTTATGCTTTCTTTTCTCAAACCATCTGTATCAAATGTATTTTCGATGTAAATCAATTAATCCGTTGTAATTATTGTAATTTTCTATTATTGTATTATTTATCGCATTTGTATGATTTATTTACATGCTCTCACATGCAATCAACCTTAAATCCTACTTCGACCTATTGTATGCTAATTAAATGTTCACCGACTTAGTTTAATTCTTCACATGTTAGGATTAATCTAATGGATGTTGCATTGCATGCATATAATAGACAACATATCGAGTACGAATAACTTCCCTAATCATTAGCTAGGTAGCACGGACACTTCTCCTAATCAGTCGTCCCGTGTCCGACACCGTGTCGGACACCGACACTCCTCGGACACACGCCGAAATGTGTCCGACACCTATAAAGCCGTGTCTAACTTTCTACATTTATTTGGGCACGTGTCTGACGCGTGTCCATGGTATTTGGGCCGTGTCCGACGCGTGTCCATAACATTTAGACATCATTTGAGGTGAATGATGTTCTTTAAATGAGAAATGAGTAGTCGAAAGAGATTGATTAGAAGATACGTTTAGATGGTAAATGAAAATAAGTTATAATCAAGGGCAAATTTTACCTTCACTTTTTTAAATTTACTATCCAATAATTTTATACAAATAAAATCGAACGTTCATAATTATAAAATATATATTTATTTAATTTAAATAACGTGTCCCGTGTCCTAAATTTTATGGGAAGCCGTGTCACGTGTCCGTGCCGTGTCCGTGTCCGTTTTGGTGCTACCTAGATCATTAGTAGAGGCCGCTATCGAGGCGGGAGGGATTAGGTGTTCGATCAAAAGAGCTTCCTAATACGTACCCTCACCCCTTACTCCAGATATCTGTGAACATCCGTGTTCATTGGCATCCACGAGAAAAAGAGCTTCCTAATACGTACCCTCCTATTTTGCATACTAATATAGCATTTCATGACCATTTTATCCGTCAATTCCTTCCTATTTAGCTTTCCTAGTACATTTTATATGTCTTGTAGGAAAGAACATAATGAGGTGGAGTTCCCGTCTCCCGTGCATATTTAGAAGCCTTTTGACGATATCGGATGGAATAGTATGAAGAGGAGGCAAGAACGATGACCAATGAAGTAAGAACAAAGAGTATACGTATGACATGGGTTACTAAAGGGAAGAGTGGAAAACTGCCTAAGAATCCGTGCGTCCTAAGTACAAGACGGGCGGATTGTTTTGTCACGATCCGAGCATCCCGCACTAAAGACGAGCGTCTCCAAGCCCCGTGACCCGAGCGTCTTCTCCCAGAGACGGGCGGGTCCCTTGGCAGAACCTACCGTGCTTCAAGATGATCCGAGCGGATCGTGGTGGGAGTAGCAACGTGATATGCGCATCTCCTTCGAGACTTGCATTCCCTACTCAACACTTAGCAATGCTATTTACTAATCTACCCTTACTTAACCTAATGATGTACCACTATATATACTCCATTTGTAATAATCAAGACCAAGCCCTCTTAGTAAGAAGTTTCCTTAGATTAAATAAAGTTCTCTTAGATTAGATTTGGAGTAGATTAGAACAGATTATTCTTAATCATTCCACATTAATCTTTCCTTAATCATTGTTCAAGTTTATTATTATTGGGTAATTGAAGATTATTGGGATATTATTGGAGAACTGACGACTCTTCATCAATCAATCAAATTTTCTTCTATTATTCTTTGCTTTATTATTTGGATCATCTGAAGTTTGGTATAATCTCTTTACTCTTTACTCTTTATTGTTTATTTCCTCATTCTCTTATCATGTTTATACTTATTGTGATGATTGACACCATTAATGACATGTTTCCCATGATAATGAGTGAGTAGTCTTTTAGCTAGGATTAATGGGGAATTAGGGGAAACAAACATGGGGAATGATTCATGCTTAATCTAATATGCTTTCATAATTAATTTGCTTGCTTGTTGTGATTTCAACTTATGCACATGTTATGTTTGATGAAATGCGAGGCTATGAATCCTTGCATTTTTTTTGATCCATCACCTATCTTTTCAATGCGGCTTGTAAGCATATAAACCAACTCGAGCCTCATTAGACCATGTATAATGTTGAATAGGAAGGATTCAGTCGACTTGTAGGTGTTGTACAATCTAATCGATTCGGCTCCGGGACCCAAACCTTCTTAGGGACTATAAGCTTATACACCAACTCGATCCCATCACAACAATAAGTGCTTGCATATAATTGAGAACATGTTTGTATGATCAACTCCCATGAATCCCCTATGAACCCATGATATCCTAGCACTTTTAGTCCTTTGTTTACATCCTTCTTAATTTATTGTTTGTTTTACTTTATTGCTTCTATTAGTTTTGACTCACCAACTCCAACCAAAATCAATTGTGACACTAGCATAAATTGAGATAGATAGACTTAGAACCCAAAAAACACCGTCCCATGGATTGAACTCGACTTAACCACTAACTAGTTATTTGTTGAGAATATAAATGTGTTTGATAGAGTGAACAACGACTCGCTCTACATCAGGTATTTATTTTTGGTACATAACGACCGTATGAAATTTTGGCGCTGTTGTCGGGGAGGCAATTCGCCTATTTATCTGTTTTTGTTTAGTTTGTCTCTCAGTCTCAGGGAATTTTTAATTCCTTGAGACAGTTCTTATTTATTTCCTTTTGTCTTATTTATGCCCAGGTCTAACAGGTCAGAGTTAGTTCCAGCTGATCCTGAACCAGAACGGTCCTTCCGTTATAGACAAAGACTGCAGAGAAAGATTCAAAAGGAAGCCTTGAGTACTTTTGAACCCGAGCTAGAACATTTTCTATTTGCAGAAGAACCGACTTTTGAAGAAGACAAATCTATTTATGCCGCTAGTCCTGTGAAAATGCCTAATATTGCAAGTCATTGGGAGCCTAGAGCTGCTTCAATCCCTAAAGGTTTCAAGCTTTCGACCGAGGATGGAAATACATTCGACATTCGACCATCCTATATCAACCTGGTCGAAAAAAATCTTTATCGTGGTGTAGCTGGTGAGGACCCATGGAAGCATATGGAGGTTTTTACGGATTATTGCTCAACCATTCCTGCTACTAAGGGAGTGACTCAGGACAAGATTAAGGAGGTTCTATTTCCTTTCTCTTTGATCGATGGAGCCTGAGAGTGGCTCACTGATCTTGATAGAGAGGCAGTCAGTATTAGTAACTGGGAGACTCTGGCCCTTGCCTTTTATAAAAGGTATTTTCCTCCACAACGTACTAATCAGCTGAGAGGAAAAATTACAAGTTTCAAGCAGGCACCAGATGAGAACTTTTATGAAGCTTGGTGCCGGTTTAAGAAGTTGGTGCGGTCTCTTCCTCATCATGGTTTCGATCAGTGGTTCTTGTGCAACCAGTTCTATAATAGGTTATATGACGACCACCGTGCTATTTTGGATGCTTCATCGAACAGTCGATTCCAGAAAAACATCGATGATGACAAGGGATGGGGAATTATTGAGGAGATGGCTACCCATTGTGCTGAGTATGGGAACCCAAGAGATGGTATTCAGACAGTTCATTATGTCGGTAATGCAATTGTGGTTCAGCTTAAAGTCATGAATGCCCGTTTTGATAAGTTGGAGTTGCAGCATGCTGGTGATAAACAAACGGTTCCCTTGTTGACTAGGCAAGAAACCATTTCATGTGAGAGGTGCAGAGGTAATGACGGTCACACTGTGTTGACTGTTTAACTGAGAAAGAGCAAGTTCTTGCCTTTCAGCAATATAGGCAAGGAAATTCCTATTATAACAATCAGAGCGGAGTCCATCCCAATTTGAGATGGACTAGTCATAATGTGTTAAATCCTACACCTCCACCACAGTAGCAACAACCTTATGTTCCCCCTCATAAAGCTCAACAAGGCTTTCAAAAGCCTCCATCTTTTCCACCGTCCAATCAAGGAGCTTCTTCCAGTTGGGTAAGTGAGATGACTGAATTGAAGTCAATGATACAATCGTTGACATTCCAATTGCAAAGGAGTGAACAACAAAAAGATTCGGCGATTAAGTCACTCGAGTCTTAGATAGCTCAAATTGCCAGTAACCAATTGTTTTGGCAGGATTTTTATTGATCTAGAGCGTCCTGCCAGGGATTTATATGTAGGGTGATCTAACTCGAATGACTTGCCTGATTGGTATAATTAAATGTAAAACAAACTAATAAATAATGACACAAGGATTTATACGTGGAAAAACCCTGGGAATAAGGGAAAAAACCACGGGCACCAAGCCAGGAGTGATTGTTACTATGATTTTAGATAGCCTGACAGAGTATTGTTATATCAGGCGTGACAGGCGAATATATTGCTTAAGAATACAAAGAATATGAGTAAAAGTGATGGTTTTTCAGATGATCCTTCTTGTCTTCTCTTCCTTTCTATTTATAGGTGGTTGCTTCCAATTGTCTTTGTGCCGTTTAGGTTTTCCTGGTAAATAGGGAGTGTGCCCTATTTACCCGGAGATGGTTGCTTCTTTCTTAGCCGTTGCTTTGACTGCTCCCTATATCTTTGCTTTCTGGAATTGGTCTTCCTTTTTTGTAGGGAACATATATAAAACTGCCTGTTTGTTGCCTGCAGTAGCCTGGTGCTTTTCCTTTTCAGGCTGCTGGTTATCTTTCGCCTGTCTTCTATCAACTCCTGCTTGGTGCCTATCCGTGTTGAAGTAATGCCTGATTTTAGATATCTTTTGCCTGGAAGTTGTCCTTGGCTGTTGCCTGGCCTATACCTGATCAGGCAGGATAATTTAGGGCCCAACAATTGCCCCTTATCTGCTTATTCCTTTATTGGGTCTGGCCAGGAATGAGGAGATAAAAATTTGGGCCAGGCAAGTGATTTGTGCAGGGACTTTCTATCGGATTCAGAATTTGTGTTTGATTCAACTTCTTGTAACGGTTACTTGCCATAAATAGGGTAGGTTCACAAAACCCTAGGAGAGTCATGATTGATCTTAACCACTTGCTTTCCTAGCCGTTATGGTTTTGCGGCTATAAATATCCTGCTTATTCCGTGTATGTCTTCACATTCCAATCTCTAACTTTCTTCTTTCTCTTTCTAAAAAATTCTCCCTTTGCAAAAATTCATCTTCCAGAAAAAATAATATATGGCTGGTGGCAGGAGAAGGACAGCAGCTTCAAAAGCTCCTGGTGAGGTTGAAAAAGTTCCTGTTGAAGTTGAAATGGTTTTTGCTGAGGTTGAGGGGGTGCCTGATGTCATTCCTGAGGATCATGTGGTGGAGGTTGTTCCTCCTCCAAAGATTTTGTCTATGTCTTATAAGGGGGTTGAGTATTCTCCTAATAAGGCTTTGGCAGTCTCTTTCCATGAGGCTAATCAACTGAAACCTGCTTTTGAGCATTATATAAAGGGCGGGGTCTCATTCCTCATGGGGCCGAGGTTTGGATTCCCGAGAATGGTCCTATCGGGCTAATTGGAGTAGCCCGGGTTGGTTCTCGTATTTTTAGTGGGCTTTCAGGGGTGGTGGTCAACTTCCCCTTTCTCCTTTTATGACTGAGGTGATTAGGGCTATTAGGGTTCCTCCGTTTCAACTCATGCCAATGGTTTGGAAGATTGTCCATTCTATTGAGCATTTATGTTCTAAGCATAAGTTGGTTGTTACTCTGGATGATTTTAATAATGTTTATCACCTGAAGAGTCATTCTACTGGGAGGTTCAATTTTCGAGTCAGGTCAAAGATGGCTCACCTGATTACCAATTTTGATTCAGGGGATGATAAAGGTGGGCTCAGACTTATATGTTTATCAAGGCCGATTCAATTGCCCCCGACTGGACTATCTCAATTATCCAAATGTTGAAGGAGGTAATCTTTCTTTCCCCGCATAATTTTTGGTTTGGTAATAGTATTTTTTGGAGAGTTCACTTACTTTGCCCGTGCTTTCTTTTAGTAAATGATTGGGTGAATGATCCTGATGCTGAGGGGTCGGCTGACCGGATAGCAGCGTTTATGGCGTTGCCTGAAGAGGAGAGGGCTTGGCCTGCCTGTCTGGGGCAAGCTGCTATGCCTCGTTTTAAGAAGGCTAAGTTGAGCACTTATAAGCCTGTGAAGAGCACTAAGGTTCCAGGGGCATCTTCGTCAGGGAGTAAGTTCTTTTGCTTGTTTTGTCCTTCTGTTTCCTGTATTGGATTCATGCTTATATTGCTGATTTAGAAATTCGTCGTGCGCTACCGGGGCTTCTGCAAGAATTGCTAGTTTTGGTCCTGTCTTTGGTGAAGGCGGGGTTTCTCAAATTACGGGGAGAAGTCAAAGAGCGGTGAGGCAACGGGGAGTGATAGTCTTTGTTGATTCATGAACTCGCGGGGGGCTCGGTTGGTGTCGCTTTGAAAAGATTGTGGATGAAAGTGATCGTCCTGAGAAGAGGAAGAGAGTGGATGAGTCTTTGGGAGGAGTTCATGAGGTCGGGGAGTCGGGGGCTCGTATGGATGAGGTTCAGTTTGCTAAGGATCAAATTCAGGCTCGGGCTTTTGTGGTTGATGATCCTTATTTCAAGTACCAGCAGGGGAAGCTTCTGCTCGTGCTTTGGCCGCTATGTATCGTTCCAGGGATTATCTTTGCCAACCTGGTTACCATGCTTCAGGAGGTATATATTTTTTGTCTTTGCTTGTTGTGGGTTTTTGTGTGTGTTTTCTTTTTTTGTGGCTTAGATGGGCATCTTTTGTTTTAGAATGTTAATGATGTGCTGAGGAGTGCCTGTCAACTGGAATCAGTCCATGGTCTAAAAATGCCTTGGATTGGGAGGTACAAATCTTGAAAAAGATCTTTGACAAGTTTAAAGGCGATTTGGAGGTGTCCAAGGCCGAGAATCATTCGTTGAAGGAGGATAATGAGGCGGGGAAGGCTCGGTTCTTTGGTGGAGTCTGCTAAGCTAAAATCTCGCTCAGATGCCTTGAAAGCTCTTCGTGGCTAAGTTTGATATTGCCCAAGAAGAATTGAAGGTCTGAAAAACAAAGCTATGCGGGAGCGATTAAAGGTAAATGAAGAATTGGTTGTAGAAAGGGATGAGGTTCGGGCCGGGTATAAAGATGCTTTGATTGTATTTCTTTGGCAAGGGTCGTGTGGATGCTATGAAAGAGCTGCTTGAAGTCGCCTTTTTGGAATCCCGATCGGGAATTGGCTGATCTCAATACCACTTATCCTGAGCTTTGTAAGTTGCATGCTGACGAGGAGGTGGACTCTCCTCCATCCAAAGGGAAAAATAGTGATGTTGAAGGGGATGGAGATGAAGAAGAGGAGGTCTGAAGAGGGGGGATTGGCTCTGCTTCGTGTCCAAGGTGGGCTAGTTTGATTTTTTCTGTTTGTGGGATTTTGTGTTGTTTTGGCCTATTCAGGGGGGGGATGTTCCCTGAACAAATAATTTAGGATTTGTTTTGGTTTTTGTTGGCTTTGCCTGGATAAACGGTGTGTTCTTCCCCACTGGGAGGGTGTATTCCTGGGTAGGTTTTAATATATATATCCTTTTCTTGATTTTCTTGCTGTTTTTGACTGGGATTTGTACCTGTACATTCATGTGATATTTTTTTGTTAGAGTAATGCCTGTCAGGAGGGCTTATGGCCCTCATTCCCCGTGTTTATAGGAAATGGTGGCTTTATCTGCTGTCGGGAGGGCTTATAAGAATGAGGGTGGTTGCCGGTCAGGAGGGCTTATGGCCCTCAGCCTGTCAGGAGGGCTTCTTTGACAAGTACTATGGTCTATTCCACCTTTGTACTTGTCTTTTTATGTACTGAGCTCATTTTATTTTTCGGGTCAGGCAGGCAGGTGCCAAATTAGAGCATTTTTGGAAATGCTGTTCAGGTTGGGTGGAGTGGCCCTCAATCCTGAACATTTGTTTAAGCCTAAAGTGTAATATATAATAAGTGAAAAGAAGGCGTAAAACAAGTTTTCATGATTTGAAATAAAGTTTTGGGTAAAATTAAGAATAACAGGTAAGCAACTTAGCACATAGCAGGTATGAAATAGTTTTAAGTGGGAACTTAGCACATAGCAGGTATGGAATTTAGCACATGTATATAGGGTGGGTAATTTTACCTGCTTCTCAGATATGAAATAGTTTTAAGTGGGAAATGTTCCAAGATCTGGGGATCATTTCTCCTTCCAAAGTTTGTAGCCTGTAAGCTCCTTGTCCCACTATTGAATCAATTAAGTACGGGCCTTCCCATGTAGGGGCTAGTTTGCCTGCGTTCTTTTCTCTGGTGTTGGGGAAAACTTTCCTTAGTACCAGGTCTCCTTCTTTGAATACTCTGATGTTGACATTCTTGTTGTAACTTCTCTCTTTGCTGTTGGTAGGCGGTTATCCCGACTTTGGCCGCATCTCTCGGTTCTTTCTGTTAAGAGTAGGTTATCTTGTAATAGGGGCCTGTTCTCTTCTATTGTGTTCAGCCGCTCGGTAGTTGGCACATGAATTTCTGCTTGTATATTCTTTGCTTCAGCCATAGACCAGGGAATATGGTGTTTGGCCTGTGGCTGTTTTGGGTGTGGTCCTGTCAGCCCATAGGACTAGGGGGAGCTCTTCTGCCCATCTTCCTTTTCTTCTTTTCAGCTTTTTCTTCAGGCAACTGATTACTACTTTGTTGCTTGATTCTGCTTGGCCGTTGGCTTTAGGGTAGCCTGGTGTAGATGTGACTAGATTGATATTCCATTGTGCACAGAAATTAGCTGTTCTTTTTCCCACAAATTGTGTTCCATTATCACAGACTATTTCTGAAGGTATTCCATATCTGCATATGATGTTCCTTTTGATAAATGATATGACATCTTTTTCTTTGACTTGCCTGTAAGAGTCTGCCTCTATCCATTTGGAAAAGTAGTCAGTCATTGCTAGCATGAAGACTTTCTGTCCGGCGCCGAGGTAGCTTCCCTACTATGTCCATGCCCCATTTCATGAATGGCCGGGGGCCGAGATGGAATGTAGTAGTTCGATGGTTGATGGATATAAGGGGAATGGATTTGACAAAGCTTCACATTTTGAGTCATATGCTATGCGATCGGCTCTCGGGGTTGGCCGAAGTAGCCTGTCCCGAGAATTTTGCTTGCCAGGCTCCTTCCACCTTTATGATTTCCGCAGATCCATTATGTATGTCTTCTATGACCTGGTGGCTTCATTTGGTTCCGTGCAACGTAAGTAAGGTCCAAAATTTGAGACTTTTTAAACAAGGTGTTATTTATAATGGTATAAGTGGATGCTTTGATTTTCGGGGCCCTTGCTTCGTTTTTATTTGTAGGGAGTATCCCTGTAGGAACCAATCATAGTAAGGTTTAGTCCAGAATTTGTATCTTCCCGGATAGGACAAATTTGTTCGTGCCTTTCTATGGTTGGTTCCAGCAGGGACGATGGGTATTTTGTCAAACACACAGTGGTGAAATTTGATCCCATGCTGGCTAGGGCATCCGCCTGGGTATTTAGGTCCCTTGGTATTTGGTCAATGTCAAAGGTTCTGAATTTTTTGCAAAGGTTTTTGACATATTCCAAATAGAGTATCATCTTTGAATCTTTTGCGCAAAGATATACTCCTTTAACTTGATTGGAAATTAAGAGAGAGTCAGTTTTTACCTTGAGGTTTGCTACACCGAGTTCTATACATACCTTTAATCCAAAGAATCGGGGCTTCATATTCAGCCTCATTATTCGTGGCTTTGAACTCACAACTAATAGCCTGTGCAATCAGGTCTCCCTGTGGTGATTTTAGGACTAATCCTAGGCCAGTGCCTTTCATATTTGTTGCCCCATCTACATGGAGAGTCCATTCCCGGTCCTGTTTTTTGGGTGTCAAGAAGATTGACCTCTTTTATGAGGTCTGGTTCTAGGGTAGGACCGAATTCACCACGAAGTCCGCTAATGCCCGAGATTTAATTGCCGTCCTGGGTTCAAAGGTTATATCATAGGTGCTGATTTGTACTGACCATTTTGCCATTCTGCCTGATAACTCAGGCTTTCTCAGGACATATTTGATAGGCAAGTTGGTTCTTACAACGATTGGGTGACTTTCAAAATAAGGTCGAAGTTTAGTGCAGGACATTACTAAAGCAAGTACATATTTTTCAAGTAGGCCATACTTGGTTTCTGCATCTAGGAGACTTTTACTTACATAGTAGACGGATGCTTTGTTGGCCATCAATTTCTTTGGTCGACTCCACTTATCACTGCTTTTTGACGAGGTAGGTAGACCGTCGGGGGTTCTCCTTTGTCCGTTTGGCAAGTAGCGGAGGTGTAGTCGGTATGTTTTGAGCTCCTGGAAGGCCGACTCGTGTTCGTGCAACCATTTGAATGTTTTGTTCTTCCCGAGTAGGTCATAGAATGCCTTGCATCTTACGATGATCCGGAAATGAATCTATTCAGTGGTCGCAACTCGTCCCGTCGCTTTTTGAATGTCTTTGACTCGACTTGGGGATTCCAGTTCTAGTATGGCTCTAATTTGTTCTGGGCTAGCTTCTATTCCTCTTTTGGTCACCATGTACCCCAGGAATTTTCCTGAGGATACCCCAAAATGGCATTTAGATGGGTTGAGTTTCATATTGAAATCTTCTAGGATCTTAAAGGTCGTTTCCAAGTCCCCGACATGATCTTCACTTTCTTTGATTTAACTACCATGTCATCAATATAGACTTCCATGGTGTCCCCTATTTGGTCTTTAAACATTGTATTGACCAGGCATTGGTATGTTATGTTTGCCCCCGCATTTTTCAGGCCAAAGGGCATTCTTTGTGTAGCGAGCAAGATATGCCCTTTCCGTGATAAATGCAAAGATGTTCCCGATCGATGGGTGCATCTTGATTTGATTGAATCCACTTGAGGCATCCATGAATGTCAAGAGTTCATGTCCTGCTGTAGCATCCACCATTGCGTCTATGTGTGGGAGTGGAAATGGGTCTTTTGGACAAAGCTTTATTGAGGTCTGTGTAATCTACACAAACTCTCCACTTGCCATTCTTCTTTTGAACCACCACTACGTTGGCTAGCCAGCTAGGGTACATGACTTCTCTTATCATCCCCATGTCCAATAGTTTGTCTACTTCTTCATTAATGATGGCATGTCTTTCAAATGCAAACTTTCTTCTTTTTCTCTGGGACGGATGCTTATAAGACTCATCAACATTTAGTTTATGTGTAATAATATTGGCATCTATTCCGGTCATATCAAAATGTGACCAGGCAAAACATGAAGATTTACTTTTAAGAAAATTTACTAATTCTCGTCCGATATTATCAGGGACATCGATCCTACCAAGACATGCCCGCTGGTAATCGGGTCTAAGATCACTTGATCGCCCATTTTGGTTTCTCGCCACATGAGTTGTCCCGACAGGGTAATCGTAATTGCTAGGCGAGGGACTTACCCGCCTTGAAGGCTTCAAAGTGACTCGATAACATTCCTGGGCAGATTTTTGTTCACCTTTAATGGTTGCTACTTCCCATTCCGTTGGTATTTTGATGCATTGGTGATAGGTGGAGGGTATGGCCCTTACGTTGTGGATCCATGGTCTTCCCAATATGGCATTGTAGGATGACAGGCAGTCCAGGACTCCAAATCTTTCATATGAAGATACTCCTTCCACATATGTGGGCAGGTGTATTTCTCCCAGTGTGTTTCTTGTTTCTCCACTGAATCCTACTAGGACATTAGACTTCTTTATGATTTGGCTTTCATCAATCTTCATTGCTTTAAGGACATCAAGCATGATCGGGTTTACTTGAGCCGCCTCCATCTATCGTGATTCTCATGACTCGTGCAGTCCTATTTGCATGGTGATCACTAGATCGTCATGGTGGAGGTCCTGAACGCATCCCGCATATCGTTGTCGTCAAAAGTAATTTGAGGTAAATTGATAGGTTTTAAAGGAGATTTCATTTTTGACTCCCTGGCAATTTTCTTAGCAGCTGAACTGGTCAAAGCCACAAATTTTCGATCCTCCATTGATGAATTTGACTTCATAAATGGGTGGTGCGAGGGGGTAGGTCACGTTGTTGCCTTTCGTGTTTCTTCTTGTTCCATCATCTTTCCCCTGTTCTTTGTTTGTATCAAGTCTTTCGTACCCTTTCTTTAGCAGGGTAAGCCACTTGTCTCCGTAATCCCAGGCATTCTTCTCATGTGACCTATGTCCATGTGAAATTCACACCACCTGGTGGTGTCCTTTCTTGAGTTGGGGTTGTCTGACTTCTTTGGCCACTTGACAATGTCTCCCATATGGTCAAGCCTCTTGATTAATCCTGCAATGTCAACAGAGAAGTTATATTCCTGGACAGGAGGATAAGTATAGGAGTTACCTCGTTGTTCATGTGTATAGTTGACTTCTGATCTGTCAGGTCTTGTGTAGGGAGATGGCCTGGAACTGCTTCCTTTGTTGTTAAAGCTTTTTCTGTTGGTTTTGTCATATCCTGAGTTGTTGTCAGCATTATCTGCCTTGTAGCCTTTGTCTTCTTCCAGCCTGATATAGCCTATGGCTAATGCTTGGACATCTTCAAAGGTATGACAGGGCTTCATGGTCATTTCATCGTAGAAGTCACTGTCCAGGGGTAGCCCTTGCCTGAAAGCTTCAACGGCTGTTCCAACATCACATCTGGGGATTGACACTTTTTCTTTGTTGAATCTTGTCATGTATGATCTGATGGATTCTCCAGGCTTCGTTTAACCCCGTACATGTCACGGATCTCTTTTCTAGTTCCTGCTGCTGGCAAATTGATGATTGAAAGAATTGACCAGGTCGCAAAGGACTTGATGCTTCCATTTGGCGGTTTATGTACCATTGCAAGGCACGTCCGTTCGTAGTTGTTCCAAATCCCTTACACATACAGACTTGACGTAGTTCATCGGGAATTGATGCTTTTGCCAAAGATCCTTTGCTTGTAATAGGCAACATGGTTTTGTGGATCAGTGGTTGCATCATAGATTCTCATTGAGGGAATCACAAATTTCTTTGCAGTCTATCTTTACTATTTCATCCACGAAGGGTGAATCAAAGATAGCTTTCGGATTTGCTTCTTCAATTGGGGTAGGAACTCCTGGGATCTTTTCAAATCTCTCGTGAAGTTTTTGGATTTCCTGGAGCATAGCCATCATAATGGCCGTGTTAGTCTGATCTTGGAGTTCTTGATTTTGGAGTTCTCCTGAGTCCATTTCTTCTCCTGCTTTGGATTTTGATGGAGTTGGAGTACCAATATTGGAGAAGTTAATGTTCCTTATGATGGAGGAGAATGGTGTGCCAGTGGACTTTCAATTTTGATCCTGAAGCTTTTTCTCCCAAATATCTTTAGGTGGATTCTCGATTCTTTCAATTTTGCCACTTGACTTGACTGGATCATTTTTTGTTTCAGTTGTTCCATCTCCAACAACTGTTGTTTGGCAGCAGCTAATTGTTGCTCAATGCTATCTCCTGCCATTTTTTCTTAGTTTTTTGTGGTATTTGGTGGTGGGCTTTTGATTATTTTCTGAGTTAGATGCCCCCACGGTGGGCGCCAATTGTTTTGGCAGGATTTTTATTGATCTAGAGCGTCCTGCCAGGGATTTATATGTAGGGTGATCTAACTCGAATGACTTGCCTGATTGGTATAATTAAATGTAAAACAAACTAATAAATAATGACACAAGGATTTATACGTGGAAAAACCCTGGGAATAAGGGAAAAAACCACGGGCACCAAGCCAGGAGTGATTGTTACTATGATTTTAGATAGCCCGACGTATTGTTATATCGGGCGTGACAAAGTAAATATATTGCTTAAGAATACAAAGAATATGAGTAAAAGTGATGGTTTTTCAGATGATCCTTCTTGTCTTCTCTTCCTTTCTATTTATAGGTGGTTGCTTCCAATTGTCTTTGTGCCGTTTAGGTTTTCCTGGTAAATAGGGAGTGTGCCCTATTTACCCGGAGATGGTTGCTTCTTTCTTAGCCGTTGCTTTGTCTGCTCCCTATATCTTTGCTTTCTGGAATTGGTCTTCCTTTTTTGTAGGGAACATATATAAAACTGCCTGTTTGTTGCCTACAGTAGCCTGGTGCTTTTCCTTTTCAGGCTGCTGGTTATCTTTCGCCTGTCTTCTATCAACTCCTGCTTGGTGCCTATCCGTGTTGAAGTAATGCCTGATTTTAGATATCTTTTGCCTGGAAGTTGTCCTTGGCTGTTGCCTGGCCTATACCTGATCAGGCAGGATAATTTAGGGCCCAACACCAATCTACAAGGAAGTCGGGTCATTTACCGTCTCAACTTGAGAACAACCAACATGAGACGATTAATTTGATAAATTTGCGAAGCGGTCTCCCTTATGAAGGACCCAAAATGTCGACTGGCGAACACATATCGGACCCAAGACCTATTGTTCTTTGAGGGTGAACAATCGTCGATGGACAAAACCATGTCAATCCAGGAAAATCCTCGATCGACTCATTTCTGGTGGTTGATCGAGAGGAAATGTGGGAAATAGTACTCGATCGAGTGAAGCTGGAGTTTGATCGAGTACAACTGATAATCAAGACTTCAATCGAGAGGAGGAAATGCCTCGATCGAATGAAATGGCTGAGGAATTTGCTCGATATAGTGAAATCATACCTCGATCGAGTGATGCTGATAAAGAGGACTTCGATCGAGTTGTTGATGATGCTTGATCGAATGAAATAGTTGCTGAAAGACCTCGATCGAGAGGAAAAAGGGATCGATCGAGCAGAAATATTGATGATCCTGTCGAGACATTGGCAGAACGTAACAAAGGGTTAGAAATTCCTATCATGGTTCCCTTTCAAGGCGATTTCAGAATAATAAGGCCAACCAACAGTTTGGGAAATTTGCTGATATCCTGAAGAGCCTTCATGTCAACGTTCCTTTCGTCGAGCTGCTTACCCAGGTACCCTCTTACATGAAGTTCATGACAGAAATTTTTTCGCGTAAGAGACATATAAGTGACCATGAAACGGTGGCTTTGACTGAAGTAGGTTCTGCCTTAGTCCAGAATAAGACACCACCCAAACAATCAGATCTGGGTAGCTTTTCAATTCCTTGTCATATAGGGACCCACTTAATTAACAACGTGCTTTGTGTCTTAGGAGTTAGCGTGACTGTCTTACCTATGTCTCTCGCTAAGAGACTGGGTTTGACCAAGTTTAGTTGTACCAATATGAGCGTTCAGATGGCCGACCGTAGTATATCACGACCACTAGGTGTCCTAGAGGACATACCTGTGAAAATCGGGAGATTCTTTATTCCCGTTGACTTTGTGGTCTTAGACATACCCGAAGACTCTTATACCCCTATTATTTTAGGTTGACCATTCTTATTTACTGCTCGCGCAGTAATTGATGTCGGGGGAAAGACCCTTACCTTCCAGGTAGGAGATGAGAAGTTGACATTTTATCAGTCCAAAGCTCATAGGGCTCCTATGCAAGTTCAACCTTGCAATGCCCTACCCTCTATATACCCAGACACAGACACTCCAGCTGAAAATATTGAGTATTGTGCTGCTTTAGTGACACCTCCGCCTAAGACTGAGAGCAAAAAGGAGGGCCATTCAGTTATTTTCCTTACTGCAGGTACAGACGGAGTGGATACCGGAGATGCTGTCGGTCATGGTACAGTGAAGGTCAAATTAAGTGATGGGAATGCCACCAAAAAGATAGGAATGCAAAAGGAAAGAAGAAGGTGAAGGCGTATGTAGACGCGAACTATTCTCCATCCATTTGTTTGAGTTCAAGCTCATGGCAATCCAAGAGGACGGTCCGCGATGCTAAAGGGACCTCCTCCAGTCAGAAGCCCTTTTTTGGGCTACTACAATGTTTTGGAAGATGAGCGGTGAATGCCCCGTTGTAACATTTTGTAATTTTGAATTTCCGTTAGACCTTTTAAGTGCGTTTTAGACTGTTAGACTATAGCGTAGTTAGTTTTAGCGTAAAACCGAATATAGACTGCGTATTTTGTGAATTTGGTATTTGCGGGAAGTATTTCTACGTGTTTCTATGAAGGTTTGGGGAAGATTTATCGCATTGAGATGTGTGCCAAAGGAAAACACCTCAATCGAGTGCTTTTTGTACTCGATCGAGAGGATTGCCTAGAAAAAGAGATCGATCAAGCAGTTTTAGGCTCTCGATCGAATTCTCAAAAGAGAGGAGTTCTCGATCGAATGGCTCTTTACTCAATTGAGAAGAATGCAGGGAAAAGGTCTTGATCGAGTGGTTTTAAATCATTTGATCAAGTGACTAAGGCTTATATGACGCAGGGAGTAAACTCTTCCTCTTCTATTTTGATTCAAACTTTTCTCCCTCTTTGTTTTTGCGATAAGCTCATGAAAAAACCCCCAAATCCTCCACTTTTTCTTCCCCAATACCAAATTCATCTCCCACATTGTTTTTATTGCTTTAATATCGACATTTGCCCCCTATCTTTCCCTTCAATTTTGTCTTTGTTGCGTTTTAATTGAGGAATTAGGGTTTGTTCGAAGTCGAGATTAATCCGATTAATTTCTTGTGCTATTTGTCGATTTCTTTGCATATTCTTGTGGGTTATCAATCAAGTTAGTATTCCCCTTTATTTATTGTTGATTAATTGCTGTTTTTTTTCGATCTAATTAGGGCATTAGGGTTCGAAAATTTTCGAAAAATTTGGGGAAATCGTGTTTAATTGCTTGTTTGATTAATTAATGCACTTATTTGATTGATTAGGATGGATAGTAACACCATGCCCTCGACTAGCTCTACTGTTACCCCATCCCTGTTTGAGATGGTGGTCCCTGTTGCTCCCACCGTCATTTCTGTTGTTACTACCGCTGCCATTGCTACTTCCACTGCTACCGTCCCTTCCTCAGTGATAACCTCTACTGCGTCGTCACCGTCTGTCACAGCTGAGTTCACATACGTGCTTGTACCCCGTCGGCCTATTCCAGGATGTGCTACTTCTACTGCTGGCCAAGGGCGGGGTCCTCTTACTTCTGGACGCGCCAATGCCACCTTCTGTGCAGATACCTCCCTTGACCCCCTGCCTGATTACCCTGAGGTACGTTTTATGAATTCTATGCATCGTAAACGCTTTAAAAATTTAAGGCGCTGTGATATTATTTCTACTAAATTCTTGAGTTGGACTACACTTGATAGACTGGGGATTTATGAGCCTGTTGCCGAGTTACTGAATGGGACGGGGATGATTGGGTTGACCAACATGTACGCACTGACCTACGAGCAGCTCACACTTGAGTTTTTCAGCTCGTTCACCTTTTCTGTTGGTGCCTACGACACTGACAAGGAGAGCTCCTATGTCTCATATAGGTTGTTTAACCAGACCACCACTTGGACCTTAACTGAGTTCGGGAGTCGGTTAGGTTTGTCTTCCCACGGTGAGCTGGACCCTCCTCAGAAGGTCCTACGTTTACTTTGGCCTACTTTGGCACAGACACCCTATGGGGAGCGCAAGTTGGCTCACATTCATCTACCCCCGGCCCGTTACTTTTTGTGTCTCATTGGTGGAATTATTTTTGGTCGCAAGGAGCCCAACAACATTAATAACAATGAGTTGTCGATTTTAGGAGGCTATCTGAACATTGATAGCGCTGGCCCCTTTGTTCTTAACATTGCTTACTCGACAGCTCAATATTTTCACGAGGTTGGGCTGAAGGTGTCGGGCACGATTACTTATGGAGGCATAGCCTCTTTTATTGCACGTTCCCTTTACACTGATTTCCCCAGAGGCTTGACTCACTTAGATAAGGAAGCGGATTTACATGTTAACGCCCTTTTGGCGATGTTTTGGTTAGCTTCAGACTATCAGACCTAGAAGATTGGTCGTACCAGGTCCGTGACCTTACCCTATTCCGACCTACCCCGTCTTATACCTTTGACTACAGTGTCGGGTAGGTTACCTCCACCTCTACATTCTTACCACCTTCCACTCTTTGCCCCCACTACTTCCGCTCCTAAGAAGCGGAAGAGACTTGAGATCGGGGAGGGGTCCACACCGACTGAGGCTGGGCGGACGTTCACATCCACGCCCACTCCTATGCGGACCCCTACCCCTATTCCTACACCTTCTGTTACACAGCCGGTCTTTCCGGCTAATTTTGTTCCTCCTGCTCTCTTTGTGGAGCCTGAGGTCATGGACCGAGGGCGTCGTGACAGTTTGCTTCTTGAGATGTGTACCAGGGTAGCTCGTATGGAGCGGGACCAGGCACTTGTCTTGTTCCCTCTATACGAGTATCACATGAGGAGAAGACGTCCCGTTCCAGATGGCTGGTCACACCCTTTTTTTTACCGGTTCCCGGCGGAGGGGTACCTGCAGCAAGAGACTGAGGCGGACACAGTTGAGGAGGGTAGGAGGCGGGAGCAAGAGCGGGATCCTGACTTTGTGGTGGTTACGGAGGAGGAGGAGGAGGGTGACGAGTAGCCGCTGGTCCACTCACTTCCCCAGTTTTCTGGCTGGTTTGGGGAAGTTCGTCATTTTGTATGTATTTATGTTCTTTTATTTATCTTCATCTTCTTGTTTATTTTATTTATTTTTCATTGTTTTTTTGGTTGTTTTATCCCATTCCCTTATATATAATGCTTGTGTATGCTGGAGGACAACGAGGGCATTGTCCATTTTGGTTTGGAGAGGGTATTGCATACTTTGATTCTACATTTACATTTTGTTTTGCATTCACGTTTATTTTTCTGTATGCATTGTATTTTATTTAAAATAATAAATAAAAAAATATAGAAAATTCTCAAAATCAAAAAATAAATCACGCCTCATTTTGCATATAGGTCGAGTCGGAACGGTAGATTTCCATGATGATATTGCACTGTAACTTGTCATTTCATTTGAGCCTTGCATCTAATAGATAGTTATTAGCTTTTACATGCGCATAGTCTACGAGTTAGTGTCATAAAATACAGCTGATCATATAGACTTGACCTGAAAATTTGGCAAACTACTTTAAAATTTTTTAGTTATTAGAGCCATATAACTGGTGTCATTCATGACCAGTTCATATAGGAATTTGAGAGTAGTATACTCCTTGCATAGCATGTTCATCATTTTTGCACTTTTATAACATTCGATTGCTTTTTGCTTGCATATATTCGGGTTTGTAGTCGGTGTCACATGCAGGGAGGTGCTTACAATTTCCCCTTTCTTTCATTTCAACCAATTAGCTCCACATTAGCCAAACTTAGCCTTTTTGACCCATTAACTACACCCAAATTAAGGCTACCAGTCAAGCTAGTTTAGTGTACTTTTTGTGGTATATATTTCTTTGTTGCGAGTTGGTTTGCTCTTATTCATATGGAGTTGGTAGAAAAGAAAGAAAATTGGGCAAGAAAATGAGAAAAGCATGAAAAATGAAAGAAAAGAAATGAATAAAAAAAAAAGAAAAAAAATGTGATGGTCAGAAAAAGAAAAGAAATAAAAGAAAATAAAAATTGGAAAATAAAAAAAGACCGTATTAAAAAAGGGAAGTTTGTGACGGTTTTACTCCTCCGTTTTTATTTATATCTTTTTTAAGGAGATTGTGTATTGGTTAGTAAGTTTTGTGCCAAAGAAGGGCACTTGTGTTCGATTTCTAGTCAGCTGAGAATTGGATGGTCTTGAATGGCCCTGTTTAGGTGCTAGCTTGACGCTTTACCTCCCCATTTCCATAATCTGTTTTGCCTTTTCTTATCTGTAACCTCACTCTCCCATATCATTTTTAAGCCCTCGGTTGTGACGGATATTGTTGGTTGGAATGTATGTGCGGTGATTGGATTCGTCTATCATTTTTGTTGCATGCATGTTATGTAGGTCGCGGTTTAGGTGATTGACTGTTCTTCCTCTTCTTCTATTACACATATACCTTCACCCTTTGCTTCATGAGAGAAGAGTGACCCGTGAGAGTCCCATTTTAATGGTCTTGTAAGGTCGACAGGTCAGCTTATTTATAGACATCATACAACTCGTTTGCGTATTGCTTGCTAGAGCTATAACTGTTAGATTTTGATTACATTAAATGACTTAAGTGGACAAGTTATAGCTAGCTCTGAGTTTTCATATCCGTTCCATTAGTTTGCATTTAGTTTACTCGAGGATGAGTAAAGGTTCGGTTTGGGAAGATTTGATACGTGCAATGTATATTGACTTTTTAGCCTCTTATTGCACGCATTTCTATGCCTTTTTCATTGCTTTGTATTGCAAAATGCCCCGAATTGCCTACTTTGGTTTGTTTTGTCTTAATTGCAGAAATGGACTTAAAAGTAGTGGAATCGTGCCTTAGTCGTCCCACTTTGCAAGCATTATAAGGAGACGGAGATTTAGAGCAGGAGTCATACCTCAGGAAGCGTGAAGGAGGTCCATGGAAGGCTAACCAAACGAGTTTGATGATGTTCTCTAAGAAAGACACTCGATCGAGAATATTTGATGTTCGATCGATTGGTTTGGAAGCTGAAGATGGTCGATCGAGTGGTTCTTAAGCTCGATCGAACAGTTTTTGATACGGTCGTTATGTACCAAAAATAAATACCTAAATATAACTAACAAAAGCTAGTGATAAGTAGGGTCGATCTCCACAGGGAAGCAAGGTATCTATTTGTAAGTCAGCCTATCTAAGTCACAATTGGAGATTTTAAGTTTGGTTTCTAAAACTACTAAAGATTAAAAGGCAAGAGAAATAAAGCAGGAGCAATAAAGTGAGAAAATGAGATATAAACGATCAGATAAGAGAGAGTATGTCAGGATTTCGGTTCACCATGGCAGTTTATCGACTCAGTTGTAAATAGCCTACACAATCTACGATGAGAAGGGCAAGGGAAAGGTCTTTCCCGTCCGCTATCCACCCTAGATTTCCACTAACTTAACTTCCGTCTTCATTAGGGTAGTCTATTGTTCATAGCAGGTCTGCTTATTCCAATCTTCCGATCCAGGAACAAAGTTAACCGAATTAATGTTATTTAGAAGCGTTCACTTAACTAAATATGTTACAGTTATAATGCTATGGTCATAGGTTCTCACATGTAAATCGTCTAGTCTATTCACTACATCGTCACAATTCTACCATGGATCCCCAAGTCCTAACATAGGGAAATTAGCTACTCATGTTCTTAGGTCAGTCAACAATAAGAACAAAGAGCATGCTAATAAGAGACATAATAAAGAGATGATAATAAAGCATAAACAAGAATAAAGGAATAATTAATGAGAGCAAACATGATTTAGATTAAAGAGAAAAGAATGATTACAATCCAAATCCGAGAGAAAAGAGGCAGAAAAGTTTCAGCTGTCAAAAGAGAGCAAAGAACGTAATTAAGCAAAGTTTTTGAAGTGTAGAAGTGTGTTTTAGACCTAATAATCACTTCCTTATATAGGAGAGCGAAATTATTAACAAAATAAACCTAACACGGATTACTAAAACCCGTGTAACACAACAAAGTACTCGATCGAATACCTGCAGACTACTCGATCGAGGTCTTCTCCAGCCAAACTGTTCGATCGAATAAAAATGGCTCTCGATCGAACTCTTCCAATAAAGCGCATTTTGATCGAGTATAAAGAACTACCCGATCGACCTTCATTTCCTGCCAAACCACTCGATCGAACTCCATAACATCTCGATCGAGTGGAAATCCAATGCATCAGCTCTGAACTCGTCTTGGCAGCTTCCATTGACCTCCTTTCACGCATCCCGAGTTACGGCCTCTACTCTAAGATCTCTGTCTCCCTACAATGCATGCTAAATGGGACGAATAAGGGACGATTCTGCTACTTTCGGGTCCATTTCTGCAATTAAGACAAAAAAACCAAAGTAGCCAATTCGGGGCATTTTGCAATATAAAGCGATACAAAAGGCATAGAAATGCGTGCAATAAGAGGCTAAAAAGTCTATATAAATTGCACGTATCAAATCTCCCCAAACCGAACCTTTACTCGTCCTCGAGTAAACTAAATTCAAACTAATGGAACGGATATGAAAACTTAGAGCCAGCTATAACTTGTCCACTTAAACCATTTAACGCAATCAAAAATTAACAGTTACAGCTACAACAGTCAATACGCAAACGAGTTATATGATGTCTATAAATAAGCTGGCTTGTCGACCTTGCAAGACCATTAAAATCGGACTCTCACGGGTCACTCTTCTCTCATGAAACAAAGGGTGAAAGTATATGTGTTAGAGAAGAAGAGAAGACAGTCACTCACCTAAAGTGCGACTTACATAACATGCATGCAACAACAATGATAGACGATTCAAATACCATACATACATTCCAACCAACAATGTCCGTCACAGCCGAGGACTTACAAAAGATATGGGAAAGTGAGGGTACATGTAAGAAAAGGCAAAATAGATTATGGAAATGTGGAGGTAAAGCGTCAAGCTAGCACCTAAACAGGACCATTCAAGACCATCCAATTCTCAGCTGACTAAAAATCAAACACAAGTGCCCTTCTTTGGCACAAAACTCACTAACCAATACACAATCTCCTCAAAAAGATATAAATAAGAATGGAGGGAGTAGACCGTCACAAACTTCCCTTTTTTAATACGGTCTATTTTTCATTTCAAATTCTCTTTTTCTTTTTTTTTTTCTTTCTTTCTTTTTTTTTCTGATCACTGTGATTCACGTTTTTCATTTTTTTTCATTTTTTTTCCACGTTTCTTTTTATCATTTTATTCCCACATTGTTTATATTTCCACCAACTCTGTACAAATATGAACGAGCCAAACTCGCAATAATTCTAAACATACCACAAAAGTCACACTAAACTAGCTTGACTGGCCGGCTAAATTTGGGTGTAGCTGGGTTAAAAAGGCTATATTTGGCTAATGTGGAGCTAAATGGGTTAGAATGAAAGAAAGGGATATTGTAAGTACCTCCCTACATGTGACACCAACCATAAACCCGAATATATGCAATTGACAAGCAATCGAAATTCATAAATGTGCAAAAGTGATGAACATGTTATGGAAGGAGTACTACTCTCAATTCCTATATGAAATGGTCATGAATGTCACCAGTTATATGGCTCTAAAACTCAGGAATTGTAAAGTAGGTTTGCAATTTATCAGGTCAAGTCTAGACAGTCAGCTATATTTTATGACATTAACTCGTATGCGCATGACTAAACTAATAACTGCCAAATAGATGCAAGGCTCAAGTGATATGACAAGTTAAAGTGAAGTTTCATCATGGAAATCTATCGTTCCGACTCAACCTATATGCAAAATGAAACATGAATATTTTTTTGATTTTTAATTTTCTAATTTTTGTTTTTGGATTTTTTTGATGAATTTTTGAAATAAATTACAATGCAAGCATGAAAGTAAACGTGAATGAAAAACAAATGCAAAATGCAGACTCAAAGGATGCAATACCCTCTCCAAACCAAAACGGACAGCGCCGTCGTTGTCCTCCAGCATACACCAGCAGTAAATACATGGGAATGGGGTAAAACAACCAATAAAAATTAAATGAATGGAAAAAAATAAAATAAATAAAGGAGACAAAAAGGAATAAAAGAGCAAGAAGTACATACAAAATGACGAACTTCCCCAAACCAGCCAGAAAACTAGGGAAGTGAGTAGAGCAGTAGCTACACGTTAGCAGCCGCCTCCTCCTCTCCTACCACCGTGAAGTCAGGATCCTCCTCCTGCTCTCTCCTCCTGCTCTCGTCAGCTCTAGTCCTCTCCTCCTCCTCAGCTGTGTCCGCCTCACTCTCTGGCTGCAGGTACCCCTCCGCCGGGTACCGGTAGAAAGAAGCGTATGGCCAGCCCTCAGGAATCGACGTCCTCTCCTCATGTGATACTCGTACAGAGGGAACAAGGGAAGTGCCTGATCCCGCTCCATAGGAGCCTGCCTGGTAAGCAACTCGAGAAGCAAACCGTCATGGCGCACTTGGTCAATGATCTCGGACGCCTCAAAAGGTGGAGGAGGAATAAAATTAGCCGGATAGACCGGCTGTGTAACAGAAGGAGCGTCTGTATCAATATTCAATTTTTTCAGCTGGAGTGTTTGTATATGAGGCAATAGAGGGTAGGGCATTGCAAGGTTGAACTTGCATGGGAGCTCTACAAGATTTAGAATGATGAAATATCAGCTCCTCGTCTCCTACCTGAAATGTAAGGGTCTTTCCCCCGATGTCAATTACTGCACGAGCATTAAATAAAAATGGTCGCCCTAAAATGATAGGGGTGTGAGTGTCCTCGGGGATGTCTAGAACCACAAAGTCTACGGGAATGAATAATCTCCCGATCTTGATAGGTATGTCCTCTATTACTCCAAGTGGTCGTGATATACTACGGTCGGCCACCTGAATGATCATATTAGTACAATTAAACTTGGTCAAACCCAATCTCCTAGCGAAAGACAAAGGTAAAACACTCACGCTAGCTCCTAAGTCGCATAACGCGTTGTAAATCAAATGGATCTCTATATGACAAGGAATTGAAAAGCTACCCGGGTCTGATTGTTTGGGTGGTGTCTTATTCTGAACTATGGCAGTCCCTACCTCAGTCAGAGCCGCCGTTTCGTGATCATTTATATGTCTCTTACGCGATAAAAATTCTTTCATGAATTTCATGTAAGAGGATACCAAGGTAAGTAATTCGGCGAAAGGAACGTTGACGTGAAGGCTCTTCAGGATCTCAGCAAATTTCCCGAACTGTTGGTTAGCCTTGTTGTACTGTAATTGCCTTGGAAAGGGCACCGTGATAGGAATTTCGAGCCCTTTATTCCCTTCTTCCAATGTCTCGACAGGTTCAAACTCATTTCTATTCGATCGGTCCCTTTTACCTCTCCATCGAGGTCTTTCAACAGCTTTTTCACTCGATCGAGCACTTTCAGACTCTTGATCAAATCCTTCATTATCAGCATTGTTCGATCGAGGCAAGATTTCACTCAATCGAACACTTTTCCCAGAATTTTCACTCGATCGAGTAATTTCACCCACTCGATCGAATCCCCGATTGTCCACTGTACTCGATCGATCCATAATTCCACTCGATCGAGCATTATCTTCAGCAATTCTACTCGATCGACCTCTCGAAATCAATCGATCGAGTATTTTCTTCGAATTAAGCATAGTTTCGTCAATGGACGACTGTTCACCATCAACAACGACATCCTCCGGGTCTGATATGTCCTCAACAGTTAACATTTTGGGTCCTTCATAAGAAAGACCACTGCGTAAGTTAATCAGGTTTATCGTCTCGTGTGTATTCTTCTCAGATTGAGACGGTAAGTGACCCAGCTTTCTCATAGATTGGCTAGCAGCCAGTTGAGCAACTTGGGTTTCGAGTGACTTTATTGATGCTTCTTTTTGTTGGTCACTTATCGGCAACTGTTTAGTCAATGATTGGAGCATCGACTTCAACTCAGCCAATTCACTTACTCCACTAGAAGAAGCTCCTTGATGCGGTGGTGGAAAAGATGGAGGCTTTTGAAAGCCTTGTTGAGCTTTGTGAGAAGGAACATAAGCTTGTTGCTGCTGCGAAGGAGGAGTAGGATTAAGCACATTCTGACTACTCCATCTCAAATTGGGATGGACTCCCCTCTCATTATTATAGTAGGAACCTCCTCCTTGCCTATATTGCTGAAAGGCAAGGACTTGCTCCTTCTCTGTTAGACAGTCAACAACAGTGTGACCGTCATTACTCCCACATCTCTCACAAGTAACGGTTTCCTGTCTAGTCAACAAGTGAACCGTCTGTTGATCACCAGTATGCTGCAACTCTAACTTGTCAAAACGGGCATTCATGGCTTCCAAGTGAGGCACTACAGCATTATCAACTAAATTAACTGTCTGAATACCGTCTCTCGGATTCCCATACTCAGCGCAATGGGTAGCCATCGCCTCAATAATTCCCCATCCCTTGTCATCATTATTGTTCTTCTGAAATCGCCCATTAGATGAGGCATCCAATATATCACGGTGGTCATCATACAACCCATTATAGAACTGGTTGCATAAAAACTACTAATCAAAAAAGTGATGAGGAAGAGACCGCACTAACTTCTTGAACCGACACCAAGCTTCATAAAAATTCTCATCGGGTGCCTACTTGAAACTTGTGATTTTTCCTCTCAGCTGATTAGTACGTTGTTGAGGAAAATACCTTTTATAAAAGGCAAGTGCAAGAGTCTCCCAGTTGGTGATACCAGCTGCTTCTCTATCAAGATCAGTGAGCCACTCTCGGGCTCCATCGGTCAAGGAAAAAGGAAATAGGACCTCCTTAATCTTGTCCTGAGTCACTCCCTTGGTAGCGGGAATGGTAGAGCAATAGTCAGTGAAAACTTCAATATGTTTGCGCGGATCTTCACCCGCCACGCCTCGGTACAGGTTTTGTTCAACCAGGTTTATATACGATGGCCTGATATCGAATGTATTTCCATCCTCTGTCGAAAGCTTGAAACCGTTAGGGATTGAGGCAGCTGTGGGCTCCGGATGACTCGCAATGTTAGGCATCTTAAATGGCTTTATAGCAGAAATAGAGTTGTCTTCTTCACAACACGAATCTTCTGCAAAGAGAAAATGTTCTAGCTCGTGTTCAAAAGTACTCAAGACTTCCTTTTGAATCTTCCTCTATAGTCTTAGTCTATGCCGAAAAGATATCTCTGGCTCAGGATCAGCTGGAACTAATTTTAACCTGCTAGACCTGGGCATACACAACATTGAAGGAAATAAGTGAGAACTGTCTCAAGGAATAAAAATTTCCTGAGACGTAGAAATAAACGAAGCAAAGAACAGATAAATAGGCTATTGCCTCCCCGACAATGACGCTAAAATTTGATACGGTCGTTATGTACCAAAAATAAATACCTAAATATAAGTAACAGAAGCTAGTGATAGTAGGGTCGATCTCCACAGGGAGGCAAGGTATCTATCTGTAAGTCCGTATATCTAAGTCACAATTGAGGGTTTTAAGTTTGGTTTCTAAAACTACTAAAGATTAAAAGGCAAGAGAAATAAAGCAGGAGCAATTAAGTGAGAAAATGAGAAATAAACGATCAGATAAGAGAGAGTATGTCAGGATTTCGGTTCACCATGGCAGTTTATCGACACAGTTGCAAATAGCCTAGACAATCTACTGTGAGAAGGGCAAGGGAAAGGTCCTTCCGGTCCGGTAAACCAACCTAGATTTCCACTAACTTAACTTCCGTCCTCATTAGGGTTCTACTGTTCATAACAGGTCTGTTTATTCCAATCTTCCGATCCAGGAACAAAGTTAACCGAATTAATGTTATTTAGAAGCGTGCACTCAACTAAATATGTTACAGTTATATTGCTACAGTCACATATTCTCACATGTAAATCTCTAATCTATTTACTATATCGTCACAATTCTACCATGGATCCCCTGGTCTTAACATAGGGAAATTTGCTACTTATGTTCTTAGGACAGTCAACAATAACAACAAAGTACATGCTAATAAGAGACATAATAAAGAGATGATAATAAAGCCTAAACAATAATAAAGGAACAATTAATGAGAGCAAACAAGATTTAGATTAAAGAGAAAAGAATTATTACAATCCAAATTCGAGAGAAAAGAGGCAGAAAAGTTTCAGCTGTCAAAAGAGAGCACAAAACATAATTAAGAAAAGTTTTTGAAGTGTAGACGTGTGTTTTAGACCTAATAATCACTTCCTTATATAGGAGAGCGAAATTATTAAAAAAATAAACCTAACACGGATTACTAAAACCCGTGTAACACAAAAAACTATTCGATCGAGTACTTTCAGACTACTCGATCGAGGTCTTCTCCAGCCAAACTGTTCGATCGAATAAAAAGGGCTCTCGATCGAACTCTTCCAATAAAGCGCATTTCGATCGAGTATAAAGAACTACTCGATCTACCTTCAGTTCCTGCTAAACCGCTCGATCGAACTCCAGAACATCTCAATCGAGTGGAAATCCAATGCATCAGCCCTCAACTGGTCTTGACAGCTTCCATTGACCTCCTTTCACGCATGCTCAATGGGACGAATAAGGGACGATTCCGCTACTTTCGGGTCCATTTCTGCTATTAAGACAAAACAAACCAAAGTAGCCAATTCGAGCATTTTGCAATATAAAGCGATACAAAAGGCATAGAAATGCGTGTAATAAGAGGCTTAAAAATTTTATATAAATTGCACGTATTAGTTTTGCTGGAGAAGTACTCGATCGAGAGGAATAAAAAGCGTCGATCGAGTAACTAGCTATAGTACACGGGTTAATTATTCCGTGTTTAGGTTTATCTTTTGTTAATTTTCTCTTCCCTATATAAGGGAAGTCGTCATTAGGTCATAAACATCTATTACTTCATACTTTCATACTCTTAAACACTGCTTTGGCTCTTAATTACTGCTGCTATTTTAGTTCTTTACGCCGGATTCACACTTTTGTAATCTCTCTTCCTCTTAATCTTAATCTAATACTTTTTTTGTTCTTAATCTTCGTTCACTTGTTTATTATCCTTGTTATTGTTATTGTTTATGTTTAATCTCTATCATAATCTATTTATCATGTCTTCCTTTAGTATGCTTATCGTTGTTATTGTTAAATCTGATAGCATGAGTAACTAAACCCTTATATGTTAGGATTAGGGGAGCCATGGTAGTAAAGTAACGATGTTATAGACAGGCTAGACGATTAATTGTGAGAACCCGTCCCCATAGCAATATAACTGTAATATGTTTAGTTGAGTGCACGCTTCAAAATAACTTTAATCTGGTTAAATTCGTTCCTAGATCGAAAGATTGGAGTGAACAGATCTTCTATGAACAGTAGACTACCTAATGAGGGCGGAAATTAAGTTAGTAGTAGTCTAGGGTGGATAGCGGACCGGAAGGACCTTTCCCTTGCCCTTCTCACAGTCGATTGTCAAGAATATTTATGATTGAGTTAGTAAACTGCCGTGGTGAACCGAAATCCTAACATATCTCTCTTTATCTGATCAATCTTAGCTTTTTCTTGCTTTTATCGCTCTTGCTTTTATTTCTCATACCTTATATCTTTAGTAGTTTAGAAAACAAATTTCAAAACCCCCAATTGTGACCTGACAAACGTACTTATCAGATAGATACATTAGCCTCCCTGTGGAGATCGACCCTACTTATCACTAGCTTCTGTTAGTCGTACTTAGGCATTTATTTTTGGTATATAACGACCGTATTAAGTTCAATAGAACTACTCGATCGAACATTTATTCTATCCAAACCTCTCGATCGTGGACTTCACTTCTCGATCGAAGGCCTTCAAAATACCACCTCTCGATCGAAGGCAACATACCTTTCGATCGAGACTTTCTCTTCACCATAGTCGCTCGATCGAACAGATTAGCCAACAAAAGGCTTCGATCGAGTACATTGCCACTGAACCAGCACTTGTTTCGTTGATTTAGCTTCTAAGACCACTTCACACTTCCCGAGGCAGAGGCACTCTTGCTCCAGTTCTTCCATGTGACACCCTCACATACCAAGATGCCTTACCAGGACCACTCTAGCATGAGAGACTGTCACCATCTCGGTTTCCCGAGGTTAGTATATCAAAGTTACCATTCAAAAACAACATTTATTAAAGTGTAAAGAGTTAACGATTACATTATCTCAAACCAACTCAAAAGAAAAGTGTAAAGATCTCAATACAACTGAAATCAAAAACAGCTAAACTCATAACAGCAGAAGCTAAACTCGAAGTGATAACAATCCCATCTCATCCCCATAGCTAAAGGCAACCATCACCTATCACAATTTGCTCACCATCCCCGAATGGATCACCAAAGGTTTACAAAACAACAACAACGGGGTCAGTTCACTACCTAATAAAAATAAGACAAGTACGAAAAGACAAACTGCTGATCACCATCAACCTCCAACTCCCGATCTCACATAGTAACTGACTACACACCGAAGTGTGTAGCCCTGCCAGATTACCCATCGGAGTAGGTAATCCTCGCCGCTAGTGGGGGACCGCAGCCAATCCCCACCTAAGCCCTGCTCATCAACGAGCGATAACCATGTTCATTAATGTGCACATCTCCTTCTGTGGCGGGTTCCACAGAGGGCGAAACTAGGGAGTGAAGCCACTCCCGCAAGTGACTCCACTCAGTCGAGGACGCACCTCGCAAACATCATCATCAACCATCACAACACCAATACCAACAACGATCAACAGATAATCAATAGTACAACAATTACCACAAAGTCATATATTAATTAAACGATAAACCGAGTAGGGAAACCCTACCTTTCCGCAATCCAAGCACACACAAGCAATAGATCGCAATACTCCATAACACCGTCACCTACACAGAACAATCACATACCATCACTATAAACCCTTCTCCCAAATTAACCTAAAACAATAATTAGGGCCAAACCCTAATTAAAAGACAACCTATTAGCTGATTACAAAGAACTAGAGACTTACCAAAGAAATCGAGATAAGAGACAGAAGTGTAGACTTGCGATCGATCAATTAGACTTGAGAGTGATGATGGTGATTAGAGAGAGAGAGAGAGAGAGAGAGAGAGAGAGAGAGAGAGAGAGAGAGAGAGAGAGAGAGAGAGAGAGAGAGAGAGAGAGAGATGAACGTCGTTAGGTTTTGGTAAAAATGATTTAGAAACTGTAAAAGCATAATTTATATAATCTCTAATCACCTTAACCAAACCGCGAAATTTAACCCGTCAGACTGGATACTCGGTCGAGTATTACCATACTCGGTCGAGTATTCCTGGACAATAGCCTGACCAGAAACACGCGACGCACTATTTGGCCGAGTTAGCCCTATTCGGCCGAGTATACTAGACTCAGAAAACCGTGGTATTACAGTCTTCCCTCCTTAAAAATAACTTCGTTCCCGAAGTTCATACCATACACAAAACAAAGCATACACACATGCCACTCAGCCAACCAACATCTCTCAACTCTCATCCTACATTCTCGACGCTCACTCACTTAACAACGCCTATCTAAACCACGCAACTCAGAACACAACATCAACCGTAGAATAACTCAGCCAACTCCATACTACTATCGAATGCCAATAACATAAGTACTGCCAACTCAGTCTTACTTCCATAACACTCACTAGCAAACTCGATATCAAGACAGTCCACCAAACAAGATCAACCACCAAAACAGAATGTTACATTCTACCACCTTTAAAATGAATTTCGTCCTCGAAGTTTAATCATACTCCTAAACATCGTCACCCAAACCGTCAATACTCACACTCATAATCCCCATACTAGTAAAAGCACTGCCCGTACCTTTAATAAAATCAACCATAACACAAATCCATCCTTTAAACTACACCAAGGCGTAAACTTCCAAATATACTTACGACATGCACAGCCATCAAACTCTCTTTGTTGCATCCTACTCCTGTTAATATAAATGTTACGCCCTCGTAACCCACTAGTACTAGATCCTTAGCTGTGTTCTTCCCCTTATCCTCATCCTATATCACCTATCATCGACTATAACTTCAACACGACAACCATCCCATATCCAAGGCTCTCTCCCGAACAGCTCTTGTGCCTCCAATTATTCTACACTCCATCTAACCTATATCATGTAATCCTCAGTATAACCACTACTCTATCTCTTCAACATTTCCGCCAAAATGATATACTTCTTTATAAATGCACTTATCTCCACAATCATAACTCACGATCCACAATTGTTAGACACACTCACGCTAGATCCTCAAGTTTTCCTATTTATTGCCGTAAAACTCATCTAACTCAACATAATACTAGCTTCCAACACCCTTTACTCACTGCCTCAATAAAAGAATATCACTATACCATGACAACGACGGAAAAATACGCAACTTTCTTCCATACCCTACTCTACCATCACTCACAAGCCGAAACTGGTAAGAAATATTAATAAACAAAACAACACTCTATATGCCCAGACCGACACTGACAGCAAACAGCAGTAAACAAACAACGATCTATATAACTAATATATATACTTTAGAAAATTCATCTCATCAGAAAATAAACAACAATCTATATAACTCTGCCCAGATCTCCACTCGAGGCACAACAACCATATCGATATTCATCGCAACTTTTACAATCTCATAACACTGACTCAGTATAACTTCCTTGACTGGAAGACTTTCTTTAAACTGTTTTACTAGATCACAACGCAACATATTACACGGAATAACATATAATGACTTACAACCATCACACCATACCATTACTCATGAGGTCAGAACCTAACACAAACATTTACACATATCATGGACCCATAAACAAATCTAACTAGCCAATCCTAATCACGTAAGTTACCACTAGACAATGGATATCTCTCACCTGAGGTTAACTCAGATGCCCTTCATAACATATCCTCCCATCCACACAATTATCATCACCCGATATACGTAACCATATCATAAGTACCCAACTACCAGCAAACACCTCATATATCCACATCTTATACTCTCTCACATCCATACTTACCAATCAGGCATGAACAAAATCAACCTTTTTAGAACGACTAACTTCCTTATTTAACATCATCCTTAACCACTAGTGACAACACTACGACACCACCATCTTTCATGCCACTACTCTCTTACTATCACTTCTTAATATAACAATCTGTTTCCTCTCTTTGGCTATCATCTCGAATAATGAACACCAAATCCATCAACAAAATTTACCTCAACATTCTTTCCAATTCTATCTTTAGTTGTATCATTACCTAACTCTCCACCAAAATCTCATATCGTGCAAACACTCTACTAGCTTCTTACTCCCTTAATACCTCGAAACTTACGGCTAACATGTCGTCCTGAACTCCTATATAACCATTAACTCCCTACCCTCTCATGATGCTATCTTACCTTTCCATGATTCCTTACTTTCATGTTCCATAACTTTGGTCAACATTCTCCCAGCTTGCTTCCATCCAATAATACCAATTAATAATTTATCTCCTTCCTTCTTTTACCTAACTCTTTAGTAATCCGGTTACCTCCTTGTTGCTCCACAACTCAAATTCCATTCATTGATCATATCAATATCTTCTCATTCTTTATTATCACTGATCCTCTCCCATCATACTACTCACTTACACTTGTCACCATCAACTCCACACAACTAAAGGTTACTCTTAAATTAGTTGTATCTCCCTTTCTTATCCCTAGAAAACCAAATATTCACCTCATATCGTTACTTGCCCAAAGAATTACACACTAGGCTTACCTCTTGATATTCCAAATTCCCAAACTCGGTCACTATCCACAAATCCACGTCACGACATAACTCCATCTAAGTTCACTATATACCCCTCTTCTCCATCCCTCTACAACAACCTTTCATTACATATATATTCTTAACTAACACAATCATAACCATCTCCCTCCATAGATCCTTACAACACTCAAGTTGTCACTATTCACATCCTTCCTTTCAATCTTTCATTCTCACGTTTCTTTACACTTACATCACCCTTGCCCATATACACTTACTTTTATATTACTCAACACGCGACTATATCACTCACCATATCTCACAAAATATGCTCCTTGCCTCAATTAGCTCATCAATCTTCCCTTTCTTTTTCCATTATCCCTCACAACCACATATAACTCAAGTCCTCTCTATCCAACACATATCCCTCATAAGCCGACATTTCCATATCATAGCATCCGGTAACTTACGTATCAAGACCTTCACATATATAAAAGAATGCTTTAAGATCCAAAACATATATGTGCACATAACCTACTACTCAAAACATATGTGAGAACGTAGCTGTCGACTCAAAACAACCGCCCAAAGAGATACTCGATTAAGTACTTGACGACTGACGTACTCGGCCTAGTACAGGACACTCGGTCGAGTAATGAAACTACTCGGCCGAGTTCATGACTCCAGAAGCTGAACAAGATTATCCCAGAAAGATTATTCGGCCGAATATGGGATACTCGGTCGAGTATCAAAGATACGCGGCCGAGTAGGGCCTACTCGATCGAGTATCGGTACAGTTCTCAGCAACGTCCAGTTTTCGTAAAACAGACATATCTCACTCGTTACTTGGTCATTTTGGGCGTGTGACCTATCGTTATAATCTTAAGAGGACAAGCTATCACCCCAATAGGAATCACAGCAGTATCATATCTAGAACTCGACTTATGACTATTTTAAAACAACCCTTCCATAATCGGTCTTCATACAAATCATTTTTTTCTTAACAAAACAACTTGAACATGAATGAGGCAAACAATAACAACTCAATACTTCTAAAAACCAGTACATAGGCGAACTTTTATCATATCCACATGTACATTAAACACAACATAAACTTACGATAACATACTTAAACATGTAATTCTATCAAAGTATATACATATGTACCACTACCCTTTTGAAAGCCACGTATTAAACAGGTAACATGTTCAACATATTTCATGCTCAAGATCTATCATATACGAATTCACATTCCACCTTTCATATATTACCAAGTTCCAACACTTTCACTATTCATCCAACAACTTCACAGGATTCAAGTTATAGGTATCACACGCACATGAGTCAACACACAACAGTTCCTAAGACTGACTTCCCCCATGTGACCGGCTAGAAATCATAAGGGCCTCAATGCGACTTCGGGACGTCTCCCAAGCCTTTGCGGTAGCTCCAAACAAATCTCCTCGGGTTCATTTTATTTAAACTCCCTATATTCATTGGGTTCATTGGTTTTAGGTTCCAGAATCGTCGCTCTGATACCACTTTGTGACACCCCCACATACCAAGATGCCTTACCAGGACCACCTTAGCATGAGAGACTGTCACCATCGCGGTTTCCCGAGGTTAGTATATCAAAGTTACCATTCCAAAACAACATTTATTAAAGTGTAAAGAGTTAACGATTACATTATCTCAAACCAACTCAAAAGAAAAGTATAACGATCTCAATACAACTGAAATCAAAGACAGCTAAACTCGTAACAGCAGAAGCTAGACTCGAAGTGATAACATCCCATCTCGTCCCCGTAGCTAAAGGCAACCATCACCTGTGACAATCTGCTCACCATCCCTGAATGGATCACCACATGTTTACAAAAACAACAACAACGGGGTACCTCGCTGCATAATCAAAATAAAACAAGTACGAAAAGACAAACTGCTGATCACCATCCACCTCCAACTCCCGATCTCACATAGTAACTGACTACACACCGAAGTTTGTAGCCCTGCCAGAACACAAATCGCAACAAGTAATCCTCTCCGCCAGTGGGGGACCGCAGCCAATCCCCACCTAAGCCTCGTTCATCAACGAGCGATAACCCTGTTCATTGATGTGCACATCCCCTTCTGTGGCGGGTTCCACATAGGGCAAAACTAGTGCGTCAAGCCACTCCCACAAGTGACTCGACTCAGCCGAGGACGCACCTCGCGAGCATCATCATCAACCATCACAACACCAACACCAGCACCAACAACGATCAGCAGATAATCAATAATACAACAATTACCACAAAGTCATATAATAATTAAACAGTAAACCGAGTAGGGAAACCCTACCCTTCCGCAATCCAAGAACACGCAAGCAATCAATCGCAATTCTCCATGACACCATCACCTACACACAACAATCACATACCATCACTATAAATCCTTCCCCCAAATTAACCCAAAGCAATAATTAGGGCCAAACCCTAAAAGACAACCTATTAGCTGACTACAAAGAACTAGAGACTTACCAAAGAAATCGAGACAAGAGACGGAAATGTAGACTTGCGATCGATCAATTAGCCTTGAAAGTGATTAGGGTGATTAGAGAGAGAGATGAACGTCGTTAAGTTTTGGTGAAAATGATTTAAAAACTGTAAAAGCATAATTTATATAATCTCTAATCACCTTAACCAAACCGCGGAATTTAACCTGTCAGACCGGATATTCGTTCGAGTATTGAGAATACTCGGCCGAGTATCCCTTACTTGGTCGAGTATTACCATACTCGGCTGAGTATTCCGGGACAGTAGCCTGACCAGAAACACACGACGCACTACCCGGGCGAGATATCCCTATTCGGCCGAGTATACTAGACTCAAAAAAATCGTGGTATTACATTCCATCTCCGTAAATGCAAGCTAAGGGACGATAAAGAGGCTCAATTCCGCCTTCTTTGGTACATTCCTGCAAATAAAGCAAAGCAGTCCAAAATAGACTATCCAGGGGACATTTGTAGCATAATACTACGAGAATCTCATATAAATGCGTGCAATAAATGTGGGATTTATCTGTATGCATCCCTTTAATTTTAAGGACTATAACCAATGTTGTCAGGATCGGGATTCTACTTTGGATCGATGGGGAGAGTAGGATCGAATCAATAGAATCGGATCGTAGAATCGCAAGATTCTACAAACTCACTAAATATAATTTTTTATTTGGTAAAAACATATAATTGAAAATTAAAATACTTATTTATTATTATTTATTCATAAAATATTGGTAAGTAATTATTTTAGTGTCATTGTATGAACATGTTTCTACAACTTACACGAAATTTTAGTTTACGGTGTCATTATATAAAAATATATATTAATTTTTTTTATTATAGAATTGGATCGTAGGGTCGTAAAATCGTAGGATCGTATTATGATCCCATCTCTAGAAATTTTCAAATTAACAAGATCGTAAGATTCTATAACTATGATGGAATCGTAGGATCCAGGATCGGTCAAGCATTTTTGGATCGTAAAATCGTAGAATCGTTGGATCGAATCGCGATTCTGACAACAATGACTATAACGAATTATAATGATGATGAAACTAGTCATAAAATAAATTGCATAAACAAAATTGTAAAAGATTAAGAAATAACCTTCGGTCCTAGAAATACGACCTAAGAACAATATCAAAGTAGATATTCGCCTATCAGTTGCACCCAAGACGATATGAGATATGCCCTTTGATTATGCTAGAATCGATCCAAAAATTAACTAATTAATTTTAGGTTTTTGTGTTTTTTCTGATGAGATGGAGGCAAGAATGGGAATAAAATTAGGTTAAGAAAAATTCCCTCATCTCCCCTTATAACAACCGAGTATATGGAGAAATAGGGTGGATTTTCTTTTCCATAATTTCGGCCCAATATTTCCGAAATTAAGAGAGTTATTTCTCTTATTTTCGGTTATTCCAAAAATGTATAAAATGTGTTTCTAGTGAGGATCGAACCCATAACCTCTTGGTTTGAGTACCCTTACTATTACCACTATGACACATTCAACTTGTTGATTAAATATAACCGATTACATTTAAGTACGAATTAACAGATTAATTCGTCCAAGCAAACATTACATACATTAAATTAAATATAACTTATTATATTCAATTTACGAATTGACAGTTAATTTGTCTCAACTAATATTATTTAATCTTCATTAAATAATTGTCTTATCAACACATTGACTAACTGTTTAGTCATATAAGGCATCAATTTGATTATATTTCTATAACCACATCTCTCAAACACATCCTATAGGTGTGACCTTTACGGACCAGTCGATCACTGCCATCTGTATGATAATAACGTCAAACTTTCTAGCAAGCCAACCGTTATTAGGTAATCGTTAATCAACTGATTAAAATACGAAGTATACCCTTGTGAACCTGTAAGAGATTTACAAATGTTATCACACTAATTTGTGGAGGACACAAGCTCCAACAAACTCCCACTTGTCCTCACAAGTGTATGTGCGATAACCGATTCTCATATCCTAAAATTTCTCCCACTCAATGTAAAACAATTTGCAAATCCGTATTCACAAAGGTCGTATTTTACAAGCGATCATCATCAAGAGTGGTTTCCTCGACTAGAGAGTAACTTAACTGATAAACGAATCATCATTCGAGCATGGCCATGCATTTCAGTTACAACTCCTCGAGTGGCCCTGAGAAATAACTATACCTGATAAGGGTTGGATATTTTCCTTAACTCGAATCCTGCAGATGTAAGTACAGTATGAAATGACCCAGAAAAAATCTACTTAGCCTCGATTCACGGCACCGTGAGAAAGAAATCAAAGTCACCCAAAAACTGCCTTAATCTCAAGAGACAGTCGATAGTCAAAAGAATCGACTCTAGGAACACAATGGATGTCCTATCCACGACCTGGCACCGAATGTTTTTAAAAATTTAGGACTACATTACGTTGTCAAAAATTTGTCCTACGAGGTATCGTTATAATCTCGCATTTTGATCGATCAGTCAACAGTTTGACTTATGGCTCGTTGAACCCACCATCAATCGACTGAACAATATAATAGCCGGAGTTATCAACTCATATGGGCGATTACGGACCAAACAAATATAATGTAATTCAGTTCACTTTGTGGCGTTCAATGTTGTCAGTACAATCCACATGAAAAACAAAATATTATAATAAAACGATGAAGTTATAAATAGTATATGAAAAAGATAATGTATCAAATCCATAATCAAGTACTACAACTCAGGAACACGTTTAATTCCCATGGAAATAACGTGTCCTACATGCTTATCATAATTCAACGGTTTAGTGAGAGGATCCGCGATGTTATCATCCGTCGCAATCTTGTCTATCACTATCTCCTCTTGCTCCACGTAATCACGGATCAGGTGAGCTTTCCGATGTACATATCTAGATTTATTGCTAGACTTTGGCTCCTTAGCTTGGAAGATGGCACCTCTATTATCACAATAGATGGTGATCGGGTCATTCGAACTAGGAACTACTGTAAGTCCTTGTAAGAATTGACGCATCCATATCGCTTCCTTTGCTGCCTCCGAAGCGGCATAGTACTCGGGTTCAGTAGTAGAATCTACTACAACACTCTATTTGGAACTCTTCCAGCTGACCGCAGCACCATTAAGAGTGAAGACAAACCCGCACTGAGATTTTGAGTCATCTCGATCCGTTTGGAAGCTAGCATCTGCGTAACCGATTGCGCATAGCTTAGTATCGCCTCCATAAGTCAATACCCAATCCTTAGTCCTCCGTAGGTACTTGAGGATGTTTTTAACAGCTATCCAAAGGTGTTTCACCGGAGTCTTTTGGTACCGACTCGTCATACTCAATGCATATGCCACGTCCGGACGTGTGCATATCATGGCATACATGATCGATCCTATTGCGGATGCATAAGGAACACGACTCATGCGCTCAATCCTTCAGGGCGTCGTGGGTGATCGAGACTTGCTCAACTCGCATCCCGAGTCGTCATTGGAAGGTTCCCCTTCTTGGAGTTGGTCATGCTGAACTTCTCAAGAATCTTATCCAAATAAGACTCCTGACTAAGTGATAACGTCCATCGTGATCTATCTCGGTAGATACGGATTCCCAAAATGCGCTGTGGCTCACCCTGATCTTTCATCTGGAAATGGTTCTTCAACCATTCTTTAACCGAAGATAGGAGAGGAATGTCATTCCCAATCAGGAGTATGTCATCGACATACAATATCAAGAATACAATCTTGCTCCCACTCGACTTGATATATAAGCATGGTTCTTCGACTGATCGAGTGAAACCATACTCTTTTATCACCTGGTCGAAACGATGATTCCAACTCCGAGAAGCTTGCTTAAGTCCATAAATGGAGCGCTTAAGCTTACATACTTTCTTAGGATGTTCAGGATCTATGAAACCTTCGGGTTGCACCATGTACAACTCTTCCTCCAAATAACCGTTTAAGAAGGCGGTTTTCACATCCATTTGCCAAATTTCATTATCATGAAAAGCGGCAATCGCTAAGATTATCCGAATGGAACGTAGCATGACTACAGGTGCAAAACTCTCATCATAATGCAATCCGTGCACTTGAGTGAAACCTTTTGCCACTAGTCGTGCCTTATAGGTATATCCGTTGCGCGTCTGGCGTAACGCTTTATTTTGTAAAGCCACTTGCACTGTAGAGGTTTACCTTATTAGGTAAATCAACTAGATCCCATACGTCATTCTCATACATGGAGTCCATCTCGGATTGCATGGTTTCGAGCCATAGCTTTGAGTCAGAACAGGTCATAGCACCTTTATAGGTAACGGGTTCATTACTCTCTAGGAGTAAAACGTCATTCTCCTCGACCATACCAATGTATCTGTCCGGAGGGTGAGAGACTCTACCCGGCCTCCTAGGTTCCTCAGGAATATTAGCCGTATCATCAGTTGGAGGAACAACTTCCTCCATCCGTTCCTCGGTTATTGGTTCTGGAATCTCCGACAGCTCGAAGGTTCTATTACTCGTCTTGTTCTCGAGAAATTCTTTCTCTAAGAACGTCGCACTAGCCGCAACAAAAACTCGATGTTCGGTAGGCGAATAGAAGTAATGACCAAATTTTCCTTTTGGATAACCTATAAAGTATGTCTTGACCGATCGCGGGACGAGCTTATCCTCGTGTCTCCACTTGACATAAGCCTCGCACCCCCAAACCCGAATAAAGGTAAAATTAGGGACCGTTCCCTTTCACATTTCATATGGAGTCTTGTCGACACCTTTAGTCGGACTTCGGTTAAGTATAAGAGTAGCTGACAAAAGAGCAAAACCCCATAATGAATCAGGCACTACCGTGTGACTCATCATGGATCGAACCATATCAAGTAAGGTTCGATTTCTCCGTTTGGACACACCATTTAATTGAGGTGTTCCAGGTGGAGTTAACTGTAGAACGATTCCAAGGTCTTTAAGGTGTTGATCAAACTCATTTGAAAGATATTCGCCACCGATCTGAACGGAGTGCTTTAACCTTTCTACCCAGTTGGTTTTGTACCCTGTTCTGGTATTCCTTGAATTTCTCAAAGGACTCACTTTTATGCTTCATTAAGTAGACATATCCGTATCTACTCAAATCGTCCGTGAAAGTGAAAATATCTATAGCCATCTCTAGCGGTAATTGACATAGGTCCACAAACATCAGTATGTATGAGTCCTAATAGGTCACTAGCGCGCATTCCGACACCTTTGAAGGAAATTCGAGTCATTTTGCCAATGAGACATGATTCACACGTGCCATATGTAGAAAATTCGAATGCGGGAATAGTCCCATTATCGACAAGTTTCTTTACGTGTTTCTCATTTATGCGTCCCATTCGACAATGCCATAGATAGGTTTGATCTTTGTCACCAACCTTTAATTTCTTATTATTCATGTGTAATACTTCCGTGGTTTGATCTAAGATGTAAATTCCATTCATGGAAACTGCTTTGCCATAAATCATTTCATTGAAAGAGAAAATACAGCTATTATCCTTAATTGAAAATGCAAAACCGTCTTTAGGAAGTACGGAAACAGAAATAATGTTCTTAGACAAACTGGGTACATAGTAACAGTTATTTAAAAATAACTCAAAACCACTAGGGAGTTGGATTACATATGTTCCCTTCGAGACAAAGAAGAACTCGTGCTCCATTCCCGACTCGCAAGTCCACATCACCTTTTTCGAGAGGTATGATGTTCTTTAGGCTCGCAAATGATTACACAGATGAGAACCACAACTAGTATCAAGTACCCAAGTTTTCAAACTTGCATGGTTAATCTCAATCATATGAATATAAGATGACATACCAACAGAACGACGCGCCTCGCTTTGATGTCCTCACGGTTGACGGGACAGTTCCTCCTCCAATGTCCAGTCTTGTGACAATGGTGGCACTCAATGTCACCGCCCTTGCTCTTTGCCTTGCCCTGTGAGCCACTAGTCTCACCGGGCCCACTCTTACCGTTTCCTGGTTTTTTAAACTTTGGCTTACCTACAGCTAGGTCGCCATGAGCCTTGCCCTTACCTTTACCCTTGTTGGAAATCGTGACAACATCCTGCTTCATGCTCCCACTCAATTTCATATCCTTCTCGGTCTGTACGAGAAGGGAGTGTAGCTCATGAGGACTCTTTTTTAAGTCATTCATGTAGTAGTTCGCCCTGAAAAGGGCAAAACCATCATGAAGAGAATGAAGCATTCGGTCAATGACAATGCTCTCACTGATTTTGCAATCAAGAGCCTCCAGCTTCTCGGCATTCTGAATCATGTGAAGAATGTGTGGGCTAACCGGTTGGCCCTTCTGGAGTTTTGCATCAAAGAAGCGACAGGTATGCTCATATGTAACGATTCTCGGTGCTTTAGAGAACTCGTTAGTGAGCGTGGTGAAAATCTTGTTCGCACCTTGGGCAATGAAGCGTCTCTGCAAATTGGTTTCCATTGCAAAGATGAGTACGTTCTTTATCGCACCCGCTTCCATAACGAAGTCACTATAAGCGAGTGACTCGTTGACTCCTGCATTGGGGCCTGGGTTTACCGGTATTGGCTCAGTTAAGTACTTAAGCTTACCGTCGGAATGGCGGATTCCGTAGTCTTTGCTTCCCGATCCGCAAAGTTGGACCCGTCGTTTTTCAGACGTGTGAACTGATTCATCTGGTCCATGAATATTTGCAGCCAGGACTCGTGTCCAAGTGTGGCACTAGGCATTTGGATTGCGTTATTTCTAGACATTTTGTTGTAACAGTATTATCAAAATAAACGTGTTCTACACTGCGAGAAGAAGAATAAAAATAATAAGCATGTGCATCGTTTATATTTTTAAGTCTAATGAACTACTGTCATAACGCGAAGACTCAAAACATTTATACAATTGACCTCCCTCAAGAATTATATAAATGATCCCAAGACTCAATTCTCTGTAAATTGATAAGCTAACCTTTTAGCTAATTCTACCGTTAGAATTCTTGGTCGATAAATTTCTGTAAATTCTATCTTTAGTCCATCATAATCACGAGAAACTCTTCGGACTATGATGTTGAGGTAAACTAAGTCAACACAACTACTTACCCAATGTAGAAGGGGTCATATTATGCCTACCGACGAAGAAGGGATTCATAGTTGTTTGCCCTTATAAAGACTAATCTCGCTTTGAATAAGATTGCAGGACTGGTTGGGAAACCAGTTCGATGCGATAGTAACACTCTCCTTAAAACATTCAATGGACATGCTAGAATTATGGTTGAGGTTAAAATGGGAGAGGACCTACCAGATGTGATTGAGTTTACTGATGAACTGGGTATAGATCATAGGCAGATTGTCCATTATGAATGGAAACCTGTCATTTGCTCAGAGTGCAAGGGACTTGGTCATATTGGTAGAGACTGTAGGAAGAAACAGGCTATTGGGAAGGGAAAGAACAAACAACAATGGGTACCTAAACAACCACAACAACCAAAACCTGTTGCAGTGGCAGTACCTGTTCATATTCCCTCAGTAGCACCTATGACTCAGAAGAATGCAAGCATTGTGCCTACTAGAATGATTACCCCAATCCCTGTGTCTTTTACTCCTTTCTCTACTGCCAGGATACTTACCAGGTTGACTAGGCAAGAAGGGACACATGTAGGGGCAGGAGGGAGGAGTGTGATGGAGGTCTTGGAGCAATCTGTGCAGTATAGACAGATGGTTCAGGAGGATTTGGGGGGAGAACAACCAAACATTGAAAATGGGTAGCATTGGTTTTTGGAATGTCCGTGGTATGAATAATGTGAATAAGCAGAAGGATATTAGATGGTTTCTGCATACTAATAATGTAGGTCTTTTTGGTTTAGTTGAGACTAGGGTTAGGAGTAGCTCTATTAATAAGGTTCATCAAGGTCTGGGTATTCAATGGGCTATGGTGAATAATAATTGTTGTCATGAAGGAGGAAGAATATGGCTTATCTGGGATAATATACACTATAAAGTGGAGGTCATTAACAAAATGGATCAAGTTATCAATGCTCATGTTACCTTTCTGCCTACTGGTGAGGTATGGTGGCTGTCACGTGTTTATGGGTTTAATAGACTAGCTGATAGGATGCAATTGTGGTAGGCTCTTTCCCATATGAAGACTCTGGTTAATGGGCCATGGGTTGTCATGGGGGACTTCAACAATATATTGGCTATGAATGAGAGGATTGGGTCTGAGGTCTCTGATGCTGAGGTGAGGGATTTTCAGAAATGTGTGGATGAGTGTGAGATTAGGGACATTCCTGCTTATGGCTCTAATTATACTTGGAACAATAAACATGAAGCTGGGGACATGGTATTCAGTAGGATAGACAGAGCTATGGTCAATGATGAGTGGTTGCTGCAGTTTCAGGATACCATCACTATGTTCCATCCTGAAGGATTATTTGACCATTGCCCCTGTACAATGATTCTTCATCCTGAGGGTGAGAGGAGGAAAGGTAGATTCAAGTACTTCAATATGTGGGGAAAGGATCCTGAATTTTTAACGGTGGTCAAGAATATCTGGGAACAGTGGGTGCCTGGATACAGGATGTTCCTATTTGTGAAGAAGCTGAAGGCTCTAAAGAAGCCTCTGAAAGAGCTTAACCACTCTGCTTTTTCTAACATTGAAACTACAACTAAAGTAGCTTTATTGTTGTTACACAGTGCCCAGGAAAAGCTGCAGAGTGATCCCACAAATATTTTGTTGCAGCAGGAAGCCCATAATGCTGCTAAGGTTTACCATGAGAGATCTGATGCTAGAAGAAGTTTTCTTGCTCAAAAAGCTAAGGCTCAATGGCTTGTTGAAGGGGATGACAATACTCACTATTTTCATAGTGTTATTAAAGCCAGAAGACTTTCTAATAGGGTGTTGAGTATTTGGGACTTGGAGGGCATTAAGCATCACTCTGCCAGTGCCATTGAGGAGGCATTTGTGGTGTATTATAAGAAGCTTTTGGTCTCCAGCAAGCCTGTTAAGAGGGTACATGTTCCCACTGTCAGGATGGGGAATCTTGTATCTGCAGATCATTGCCAATTGTTGACAGCTGAGGTTACTAATTAGGAGATACATGATGCACTGTACTCTATATCTGCTATGAAAGCTCCAGGGCCTGATGGGTATAGTTCCCAGTTCTTTAAGGATTCTTATGAGGTGGTTGGAAAGGATCTAGAGGCTGCTGTTCAGGAATTTTTTACCTCTGGCAAGTTGCTTACACAAATTAATGCAACTACTATCACTCTAATTCCAAAGAAGGAGAGACCTGAGACTGTGGCTGATTTTAGACCGATTGCATGTTGCAATGTGATATATAGTCATTTCCAAAATCATTTGCAATAGAATGGCTAAGGTCTTGCCTGATGTGGTGAGTAAGAATCAGAGTGCATTCATCAAGGGGAGGGAGATTGTTGATAACATTCTAATCTGTCAGGATTTGGTCAGACTATACAAGAGGAAAACTTGCTCACCTAGATGCCTTATGAAAATTGACCTCAAGAAGGCATACGATTCCATTGAGTGGGAATTTATTAGACAGATGTTATATGCTCTAAATTTCCCCTCAAAGGTGATTCATTGGATCATGGCGTGTGTAACAACTCCCTGGTATACTCTATCTCTAAATGGTAACAGCTTTGGGTATTTCCAAGGGCAACGAGGCATCAGACAAGGAGATCCATTATCTCCTTTATTATTTACTATATGCATGGAATACCTCAGTAGAGTGCTAGCTAAGGTCACTGATAGTATAATGTTCAGTTACCACCCTCTGTGCAGAGAACTTAAGCTTACTCACCTTTGCTTTGCAGACGATCTATTAATGTTTTGCAGGGGGGACAAATCTTCTATTATTGTTTTGCTAAGGGCTTTTGCTACTTTCTCTGTTGCTTCAGGCCTTGAGATGAATCGTGAGAAGTCTGACATTTATTTCAATGGGTTGGGTATGCAGATTGGTAATGAAGTACTCAACCTCTCTGGTTTCAAAGAGGGGCAATTCCCTTTTAGATATTGAAGAATCCCTATTTCTCATAAAAGAATGGCTATTGGGGATTGTTCTAGGCTAGTTGAAAAGATTGTGATGAGGATCAGGAACTGGGGGGCAAGAAAACTCATTTACGCTGGTAGACTTGTACTGGTGCAAGTAGTCTTGTCTCAACTCCATTCCTTTTGGGCTCGAATTTTTATCATTCCTCTAACTGTGATAGATAGGATTGAGAGGATTTGCATGAATTACTTATGGAGTGGTGGTGACCAGTATGTAAAGTCTCCTCCTGTGTCTTGGGAGAAAGTTTGCAAAGCAAGAAAGTATGGTGGTTTGGGTATCATTGATTGTAAATTGTGGAATGTAGCATTGATTGGCAAGTATGTCTGGTGGTTGGTGATCAAGGCTGACCATCTTTGGATCAAATGGGTAAATCATGTCTACATTAAAAATCAAGACTGGCTGCATTATCAACCAACTAATAATTCTAGTTGGACTTGGCGTAAAATTTGTCAGGTAAAGGAACAAATAAAAGCTGGGTTTAATAATGTAAGATGGGATAATCAGGATCTTTACTCAGTTGCTGGTGGATATGCTTGGCTGCAAGGGGATCAACAGAAGGTTAATTGGTGGCCTCTTGTATGGAATAGAATGAATGTCCATAAGCATTCATTTATTCTATGGTTGGCAGTTCAATGGAGACTAATGACTAAGGACAGACAGCTCAAATTTGGCATTATAGCTGATGCTACTTGTGATATGTGTCTGATTCAGCAAGAAGATCATCATCATCTGCTGTATGGGTGCCTTTTTAGTGTTCAGTGCTGGATTTTATTCAGAGATTGGTTGAAAATTAACATGCCACTGGTAGGGGTTTTGGAATGGGGTGTTCAATGGCGCTGACGTTCCCTCCTGAAGAAGCAAATGATTATGGCCGCCATGGCTGCTCTGGTTTATCAGATTTGGACTGTAAGAAACAAGTGTCGAATAGATCTCCAAATTCCTCGTCCATGTAGGGTCCTTGCTGAGGTGCAGGCTAATGTTAGATTGCTTAATTTGACTACAATGAAAGTTTGAGGCCTCTTGTGTTTTAATCTTGTCTGATGTTGAATGTATGAGGCGAAAATGAATTTGTATGGTGACAAACATTTGTATTGTCTAATTATTATAATATAATTTCACAGTTCACCAAAAAAATATAAAGACTAATCTCAATTTCCGTTTTATAGGAAGATCCCATCAACTTTATTTTAATTCATTTTAAGTGAACTAATATCTAGCATGCGAGAATGAATAAACTAAGGTGATGGCTTAATAAGTCTGTGACATCTGTATGTCCATGAAAACTAACATACAACCTATATGAGTCAATTTTCATGCATTTTAGTAGTAGGTGGTTTGGTTTTAGGCGGAATATGATGCATAAACTATTATGTGAATGAAAAGCAATAGGAATGAAAAACGTAAAAGCAATAATAAAGTCCTAGTGTGGCCTATCCTATCAAAATGAACATTAAATACAAGTTTGGAATCCATCCTTGGACCCGAGAAGCTTGTCTCGATGTTCCATCTTGATCCATGTAGCGGGAGTGAGCTCCAATCTCCATCTTTAGTCTTCTTCGAAAATTACAATAAATAAATCTACATAATAAACCTATTTATTACATTCTAATTTCAAAACCCAAAAACTAAAGAAAAAAAAAAGAGATTCGAGATCTCATAATTACATAAAAAATCATGTTTCCTTCATTACGAAAACATAATTTGACTAAGGTCACACTAAGTATTACAAATTACAACCGATTGCAAAAAAAATACGTAAATAAATTCATTCAACGATTCATTCAACAAAAATAAAATGTATCAACTAAAAATAAATTAAACATACATGACACAATTTCTTAATTATGTTGATTAATTTATCCAAACCACCTATTTAAATTAACAAACTAAGTGACAATTCCTCAATTAATCACATTAATTTCAAACTTAATTCATATTAAACTTGTAATATGAATTTAATCCATCAATATTTTAAACTGCTTTAAAATAATTAGGTATCTAATAATTATGAACCGCTTCACAATAATTAATTGGCCAAAATCAAAAAAAAAAAACAAGAAAAATTCTTCTCGGCAATTCCTCAACAACCGAATTTTTTTTTTATATGCAGCTCATGGCAAAAAAAAACAGAAACCGAATTTTTTTTTATATGACTCACGGTTTTCTGTAAAACCGAAACAAAAACAAAAAAACATCTCGGCTAATCCTTAAAACCGTGAAAAACAGCCAAATTTTTTTTTTCAGCTCAAAACCGAAAAAGAAAATAAACAGGAACCCCTTTTTCGTTTTGCATTCGGCGAAACCTAAAAATAAGCCGTCACATTTTTTTCTTTTGCGGCAAAAAGCCCTAATTGCAAAAACATAAAGATGAACAAAAATCGTTTATAGATGCTATTAGAACGAGATTAGCATATGAATTAATGAACCTGATTAATTTATATGCCAAAACTATATAGCAAAAACAAATTTTTATATCATCAACATGACTATTCCATTTTACAATTTAACTTAATCTGCATTAAATCAAAAATTACCAATTTATCATAAGTTTATATTAACTGATTAAACAACAATATGAAAAAAAATCGAAATGGAAATAATCATCAACAACAAAACCCAAAAATCAGAAAAATAAACGGCAAAAAAATCTTTTTTTTTACACGGCAAAAAAAATTTTTTTTTTTATAGCCGCACCCCTTTTTTTTCTTATTTTCGAAACCCTAATGTTGTTTGCATCCAATTTTTATGAAAATCATCAAAATTAAAATTCGTGGCCTTGGCTCTGATACCACTTGTGGAATTTATTTGTATGCATCCCTTTAATTTTAAGGACTATAACGAATTATAATGATGATGAAACTAGTCATAAAATAAATTGCATAAACAAAATTGTACAGGATTAAGAAATAACCTTCGGTCCTAGCAAATACGGCATAAGAACAATATCAAAGTAGATATTCGCCTATCAGTTGCACCCAAGACGATATGAGATATGCCCTTTGATTATGCTAGAATCGATCTAAAAATTAACTAATTAATTTTAGGTTTTTGTGTTTTTTCTGATGAGATGGAGGCAAGAATGGGAATAGAATTAGGTTAAGAAAAATTCCCTCATCTCCCCTTATAACAACCGAGTATATGGAGAAATAGTGTGGATTTTCTTTTCCATAATTTCGGCCCAATATTTTCGAAATTAAGAGAGTTATTTCTCTTATTTTCGGTTATTCCAAAAATGTATAAAATGTGTTTCTAGTGAGGATCGAACCCATAACCTCTTGGTTTGAGTACCCTTACTATTACCACTATGACACATTCAACTGTTGATTAAATATAACCGATTACATTTAAATACGAATTAACAGATTAATTCGTTCAAGCTAACATTACATACATTTAATTAAATATAACTTATTATATTCAATTTATGAATTGACAGTTAATTCGTCTCAACTAATATTATTTAATCTTCATTAAATAATTGTCTCATCAACACATTGACTAACTGTTTACTCATATAAGGCATCAATGTGATTATATTTCTATAACCACATCTCTCAAACACATCCTATAGGTGTGACCTTTAGGGACCAGTTGATCACTGCCATCTGTATGATAATAACGTCAAACTTTCTAGCAAGCCAACCATTATTAGGTAATCGTTAATCAACTGATTAAAATACGAAGTATACCCTTGTGAACCTGTAAGAGATTTACAAATGTTATCACACTAATTTGTGGAGGACACAAGCTCCAACAATAAAGGCTAAAAAAGACTATATAGAAAGCACATATCAAATCTTCCCAAACCAAACCTTTGCTTGTCCCCAATAAAACTATATGCAAAATAATGGAACGGAAAATAAAAGCTCAGAGCTAGCCACAAATTGTCCACTTAAACCGGTTTAATGCAAACAAACTGACACTTATAGCTAAACTTGTCAAATGCAAACGAGTTGTAGGATGTTCATAATAGAGCTGAACTGTCGACCTTACAAGACCTTTGATAATGGACTCTCGCCGGTCACTCTTCTCTCATGAGGCAAAGGGTAAGCATATGAATTGTAAGAGAAGAAGAAAAATAGTCGCTCACCTAAACTACGACCCACATAAACATGCATGCCACTAATTGGATAGACAATTCTAACTACCGTACACATACATTCCAACCAATCAAGGTCTCGTCACAACCTAGGGCTTATAAAAATATGGAGAAGTGAGGTAGTGGGTAAGAAAAGGCAAAACATTTTGGATATGTGAGGTAATAGTCAAGCTAGTTACCTAACAAAACCAAGTGAACCATATCTGATTCTTAATCCATCAAAAATTAAGCATAATGCCTTTAATTGGCATACACACTCACTAACCAAATAAGTACTCCTCATAAGATAAAAATAATGCATAGCAAAAAAACCGTTCTTATTCAACCTCTTTTTTCTCTTTTTTTTTTCTTCCCGCTTTTTTTTTTCTGATTTTCTTTCTGATTTTCTTTTTGTTTTTTCATTTCATTTCATCCTCCTTCTTCTTCATAAATTACCAACTCCCGATAATCAAATACAAACAAACCAAGCTCCGATCAAAAGCAATATACCGCATAACAATCACTAAACTAGCTTGACAACGCAGGCTAAATTTGGATGTAGTTAAGGGTCAAAAGGCAAATTTGGCTAAATGTGGAGTTAAATAGGTAAAACTAAGAGAAAAGGGAATGTAAGCACCTCCCTGCATGTGACACCAACCACTAACCCGAATGTATGTTGGCAAAAAGCAATTGAATTTCATATACGTGCAAATTAATAATACATGATATGCAAGGAGTAACTATTCACTATCCTACATGAACTGGTCATAATGACACCAGTTTTAAGCCTTTAAATCTTAGAAACTATGAGTTGGTTGCCAAAATTTCAGGTCAAGTCTATTTATTCAGTTAAATTTTAACATTAACTTGTGGAAATTCAATAAGACAAAGCTAGAAAAATATTAGTTTTTCGCAAGGCTTAAATGAAATGACTAAATCTAGTGCAATTTCATCATTGAAATCTATCGTTCCGACTCAACCTATATGTCAAAATAAACGTGAATAATTATTTTGGATTTTCATAATTTTCTGATTTTTTTGGATTTTTCATAATTTTTGGATTTTTTTGGATTTTTCATATTTTTTGAAAATAAAATACAACGCAAACAGATAATGTAATAAACGTGAATGCAAAACAGATGTAGATGGAGACTCAAAGGTGCATTACCCTCCCCAAACCAAAACGGACAACGCCCTCGTTGTCCTCCAGCATACACCAGCAGAATAATAGGGGACGATAAAAATACAACCAAATGCAAACAAATGAAATAAACTAAAAGGAGATAAAAAAAGAATAAAAAAACAAGAAATACATATAATATATACGAACTTCCCCAAACCAGTCAACAAACTGGGGAAGTGAGTAGTCCAGTAGCTACTCGTCAGCCTTCTCCTCGTCAACCACCTGGTAGGAAGGGTCCCCATCCTCCTCTCCTCTCCTCCTTTGACGAGCCCCATCAGCAAGCTCAGCTCTGTACCTCTCCTCCCTCTCAGCAGTGTCGTCCTTTCTTGCAGACTGTGGGTACCCCTTAGCCAGGAACCGGTAGAATGAAGGATGTGGCCAGTCAGCAGGGACAAAAAGTCCTCTCATCATGTGATACTCATATAAAGGGAATAAGAGAAGAGCCCGATCCCGCTCCATACGGGCCACTCTCCTGCACATATCCAATAAAAGCGCATCACGATGCCTTTGGTTCATGACCTCGGGCACCTCAAAAGTAGGAGGAGCAACAAAATTAGCTGGTAAAACCGACTAAGGGACATAGGGTGTAGGTGTAGGTGTAGGGGTAGGGGTAGGGGTAGGGATAGGTGTGGGCATGGGCGTGGGCGTGGACGCGGATGCATGCCCAGCCTGTGTCTGTGTGGACCCCTCTCCAGTATCCCTAACAGTAGTGGGATGCCTCTTCCGGTTCCTAGAAGCGGGAGGAGCAAGGTCAAGGAGATAAGAAGGTGGAGGTGGTGGTAACCTACCCGACACAGTAGTCAAGGGTAAAAGACGGGGTAGGTTAGGTGAAGGTAAAGTCACAGATGCGAAAGTGCCAATATTCCACGTCCGTTGGTCTTTTTCTAACCAGTGCATAGCAATCATGGCTGGAATATCAATGACTACATCCATAACTACATATTTAAGGCCACGGGGAAAATCGGGAAAAAGGCTGCGGGCAATGCGAGTCGGTAACCCACCACAAGCAAATCGTGCCCATTGCTTTCTGCCCGATAGTGTTAAAATGTTGAGCGTTCAAGAAAGAAATGTAAAAAACAAAGGCGTTACCGCTGTCAATGTTTAGGTAACTCGCTAAAATAGACAACTCGACATTGTTAACATTATTGGGCTCGTGACGACCAAAAATGGTCTCTCCTAGCAGACGGAGAAAGTAACGGGTTGGGGGTAAGTGGACGTGAACAACACGTCGCTAACTGAAAGGAGTCTGTGTAGGCTAAAGCAGAGCCAGGGGATTCCTAGGAGGATCCTGAAGACCGTCACTAACTAAACCCAACCGCCCCCCCAAACTCAGCTACAGCCCAGGTGTAGGTTGTGTTAAACAATCTAAAAGTGATGCGCTTGCTCCGAGGGTCAGTCGCATAGGCCGCAGAAGAAAAGGTGAAAGAGCTGAAAAATTCTAACGTCAATTGTCTATAGGTGAGCTCTTTCAAGGTGGCCAAACTCGACATTCCCGTCCCGTTGAACAGCTAAACAACGGGACCAAAAATTCCCAACTTCTCTAAGGATGGTCGACACAAGAAACAGGTCAATGTCATGTCACATTCCATTAAATTTAAGAAACGAGTGTGATGGGACGGGGAAATGAACCGTACCTCCGTATACTCAGGTAGAGTCTCCGTGGAAGTATCGACATTGCGTAGGGCAGCAGCCCGTAAAGTAGCGGCACGAAACCCTGTAGTCATCCCAGAACGAGAACCCGTAGCAGCAGCAGTAGTAACTGTTTTGGTAATATTTTACCGACTAAATATTTGTGAGTCAATGCGGCTATTCCAATTAAAATATCGTATTAAAGATTTAAGCAGGTCGGTAGTAAGAACATAGCGAGAACGAAAGTAAGCAACGAGTACGAAAAGGAAACAAACGAAAAGAAGGAGAGACAAATGAAAAGAGAGAGAGAGAGAGAGAGAGAGAGAGAAAGAGACAAACGAAAAGAAAGAGAGACAAACGACACAAGCAAAATGGTGACGCGGAAAACCCAAAATGTGGGAAAAACCGCGGGGGGAATGGTATCCCGCCAATGATCCACTAGTAAAAATAGCATTCGAGGGTAAACCTAGCTGGAACAATCCGGAGGAACAGCAGAACAATCTCCAAATGGTTAAGTACAAATGATACGAATGGTGTACATGATGCTATATGTATTAATAATTGAGTATTGCAGGCTGATGAGTGGTATTTCTTCAAGTGGAGTTGATGAATGAATCAAGAATGCCCTAAATCTCATGTTTGTTGCTCTTTTATAGCCTTCCTTGAATTGTCGCACATGTTCCTATATTCGCTAAACCATATTGATAGTGAGTGTCGTCGTGGCTCTCAATCAAACACATTTATAATACTCAACAAACAACTAGCTAGCGGTAAGTCGAGGTCGATCCATGGGACGGTGTGCTTTGGGTTCTAAGTCTATCTATCTCAATTTATGCTAGTGTCACAATTTGGTTGGGTTTGTAGTTGTGTCTAGACTAATGCAAGCAGTAAAGTAGAACGAGCAATAAAAGGAAAGATGTAAACAATTGATTAAAAGTGCTAGGATATCATGGGGTCATGGGGGATTCATGGTGTTGAACATACAAACATGTTTACAAAGTTGCAAGCAATTAATGCTGTGGAGGAACCGAGTTGGTTTATGTCTTACGGTTCTTAGGAAGAGTTGGGTCCCGGAGCCGAATCGATTAGATTGTACAACACCTACAAGTCGACTTACTTTCCTCCTAATCAACTTCTATGCATGGTCTAACAAGACTCGAGTTGGTTTATATCTTACAAGTCAAGTTGAGTAGATAAGAGATGGTAAAAATGCAAGGATTCATAGGCTTAGCATTTCATCAAACATAACATGTGCATAAAGTTGACATCACAACAAGCAAGCAATTTAATCATGTGAACATATTAGATTAAGCATGAATCAATCCCATGTTGGTTTCCCCTAATTACCCACTAATCATAGCTAAAGAAACTACTCACTCATTATCATGGGAAACATGTCATTAATGGTGTCAATCATCACAACAAGTATAAACATGATAATAGAATGAGGAAATGAACAATAAAGATTAAAGAGTAAAGGAATTATACCAAACTTGAGATGATCCAAATAATAAAGCAAAGAATAATAGAAGAAACTTGATTGATTGATGGAAGGTTGTCAATCTCCCAATAATAACCCAATAATCTTCAATTACCCAATAATAAACTTGAATAATAAACTTGAACAATAATTAAAGAGAGATTAATGTGTAATTTGTGGAAAGATTAAAGAGTAATCTATTCTAATCTACTCCTAATCTAATCTAAAGAAGGATTTTCTACTCTAAAACAACCTGCTTGATTAATTACAAAGATGGGGTATTTATAGTGGAAATTAGGTGGGATGCATTAGGTTAACTAAGGGCTAAACTAGTAATTACACTTTTTAAGTTGAGCAAGGAGACTCCGGGATTCTCCGAGAGAAGGGCTTCTCTTATCGTTGCTAGAAGAATGAAAACGTCTTTGTCTTTGAAATCCGTGCGGATGGGAGTCGGGACGGCCGGATCTGGGCTGAGGAATCCGAGCGGATTCTTGGGCAAGACGCTCGGATTGGCGAGGGGGAATCCGAGCGGATTCCTTTGTGGGACGCTCGGATTGGCGAGGACGGACGGATTCTCTACAATCCGTTCGGATTGTAGTTCAGCAACTTTCCTTCTTCTTTTTCTTCCCTTTTCTTCATGAATTCCTTGAGGATTTCCTTGGGGACTCAAGGATCATTTTCTCAACAATGCTCTTCTACTATGCTATGTACAAAGGCCTTCTAGTCTTGTCTCTCCTTGATGCTTGGTCATTGAATATGATCAATTTAGCCTTGTTTTGCCATGAAAATGCAAGATTCTTACTCCTTTCCTACCAAGGGATCAAAATCTCAAAGAATATGCAAAACAAAGAACTAAAGATAAGAAATGACCCAAATAGGCACTAAAAAGCATAGAAACAATGGTAATTCGGGGGCTAAATATGCGCCAATTATGGTCACATCAAATATCCCCAAACCGAACCTTTGCTCGTCCCGAGCAAAGAGGTGACAAAGACTAGGACCAAAACTAACCTAACCTAATAATAATAGCCGATATGAGACAATTAGCGGGTCTCACTCCGCCCCTTCAGCTCACAACAAGACAACCATGAGGTAGGATGCCTTCTTGCAAGGCAAGGTGGGTCTTGCCAAAATGGCGACACATCCAATCATTAAAGCACACAAAAACACATAATGGATGCATCTACAAAAGAATAGCCACTTTCCTCATCTAAGTGGCGGAAATTATCTACAAGGGAAGCAATTCAAGGGTACACAATCCTTCATAGATGCAATTTGTTCAAACTACTAAGCCTAGAAGGATACCAATAAATCACCTCCAAAAGGTGTCAAGCTAGGGTACCTTTGTCCTCAATCGTTAAATGCTTTTGTCAAGAGTAGACTCCCTATGGCGTTAGAAACACTGGAGGATCGCGGAATTCCCCCTCTTGCCTAGACAAGAAGAAGGGTCGTCCCCTCTCTACCATGCACAAAAATGGATACGGTGGATAAGGGATCAATAGATATTTGAGTTTCACTTTGGGAGTTTGCTTTTGTTTTTTTGTTTTTCCCCCAATTTCATTGGCATTTGACATTTGAGAACACTTTCTTTTTGCCATTTCTTTTGATTTTTGGCTTTTCAACACTTGACAACTTTTTGCATTTCTTTTGAACATTTTCAAAGTCACCCCAATTAGTAACGAGGGTGCCTTGTATTTGAAGTTTTAGGAGTCTATTTTTGCTCCTCTTTTCATTTGATGCATTTTTGCAAACTTTCTTTCACTTTTCATTTCTTTGAACTCAAATTGATTTCTTTTTGTTTTGTGCCCATTCCCTTTGATGACAAAAATGTGGTAGAACATGGATGAATTGGTAGAAGTATGCATGGTTTCAAGGGTCACCTTGGAATAAACGGTAGCCAAGGAGTTATCACACCACAAGGTACTCTTGACTAGGCCTTAAACCATGGGTCAAAGGATACTAGCATGACACATCCTAGGGTGTTTTACAAGTATTCTAACAAGCAAAGTCTTAAGAATAAAAAGCATCTACTAGGGCCTATATACACTTGTCAAGCTTCCCAAGTAGACGGTTTCGCAAAATTTTTCTAACCATGCAAACTACATGCCATGATGCAACTAGCATTTATACATCCTAATGCATATGATTCTACCAACTAATATGCCAAATAATTCTAAATGCAATCCTAAGTTCACATTGTTTTTACCGCATCAATCAAAATAAAGCCACATAGTCATTAACATAAAGAGGAAAAAGGAGATTGGAAAGATCATACCATGCGGTCTTCAATATCCTCATGTCTCGGATGTGGCGTAGTCAATCAAAGTGAACAAGGATGAAACAAACACAATATATACAAAACAATATATACAAAGGAAATGAACTTGTTTTTGGTTTTTCAATTTTTCAAATTTTTATGGTCTTTTGAAATTTTTCAATTTTTATGGTTTTTGAATAAAAGTTAAGTGTTAGAATTCCCATCCCCACACTAATATGGGCATTGTCCTCAATGGCCAAAATGATGGAAATTATGCAAAGATGATGCATGATTTCTATACTAAATGCAATTCTACACTAAGCTATACTACATGATGCATGGTTTTTGTTATGACGGAGAGGATAATTTAGATTACCTCCCGTTGCGTATGCATTAACTTCCCCAAACCAAGTAAGACACTATTGCTAATGTCAAAGCATGGGGGAGTTCATGCACACACTATGCTATGCATGAAACTAGATTGTCATTTTGGATTTTCAAAAATGGGAACAATAAAGAACACCTCAAAGGAACCGAGGTGTGAGTCCTTTGATGTTGCTAGGACTAAACCAACAATGATCAAAATGAAATAAAATACAAAGAGATATAGACAAACCATGGGAGTGTAGGAGTCTCCAAGGCTAGTCTTCCATCATGCTACTATCATCATCACTTCCCTCATGAGAAGTGGTCACATTGCCACTTTCCTTGGCACTTTCTTCTTTGCTTTCTTCACCATCATCTTCCTCATCATTATCTTCACCATCTCTTTCTTCATCTCCACTTGCTTCTTCCTCAATGTTGTCATCAATCTCCTCATCATTTCCAACAACCTCATTGTCTTCCACCACGTCCCTTGATGCACCCGGAAATAAGGCTTCTCTATCCGCCCAACTAGGCAAAGGACAAGATGGATCGAGGAGTCCTTGCCTAGCTAGATGTAGGAGGGGAGGATATTGAGTCAAATATGCATTCTTCCGATCTTCATAAGCTTGCTTGTGCATGGCTTGCATAAGAAGAGTTACATAGTCTTTCCCAATTTCAACTCCTTGCGGTTTGAACTCTTCATAATCATAGGGGTAAGGTGGTATAACAATGGAAGAGGAGGGAGTTTCATGATCACCCTTTTGTTGTTGAATGATGTACTCGGCTTCCTTGGATAAGGGAAGTAAATAGTTGGTCCGGTGGACACTAAGACGGCAAATCTTTGCGGGTAGAGTGAATGATCGAGCCTCACTTGTAAGCCACCCATACTTGGTATCAAGGGGATTGTGAGCAACCCACTTAAACTTGTTAATCAAGATGGACATATCAATAAGATGGCCACCATCCTTAGCCGTGTACTTGCTATCCTTATTGAAATTAGGATCAAAGTGCTTGGCTAGGACCGTGACAAGGCCGCCATTAACAATAACGGTTTGACCCTTCTTCCCACTATCTACATGGAGCCATCTATCAACCAATAGCCTCAAAGAATTGTAAGGCTTGGTGTGAATTCTTCCAATATTCAAAGTTGATTCAAGGAGAATAAAATCGAGTCCCGTGAAATGATTGGTGTCTTTCCTAGCAATTATGGTATTTCCCACAACTTTGTGCCATATTCTTATGCCCGGATGATGGACCAAAAGAGCACGACAAGCTTTAAAATCTTCAAATTTCTTCCCGGAGATTGCCTCCCAAAGAGGCTCGGGATCATACTTCCCATATTGCTTATAAAATTTATGTTCATCGCTAAGACCCAAAATTGCACCCAATTCCGGAAAGGTAATGCGTCTACTAGTGTTAGCTAGACGAAACTCAATATTTTCCTATTCTCAACTTTTGTCACTTTTAAAGAACTTAAGAATTCCAAGACAAGGGAGGGGTATGTTACTTCCTTCATTTCAAACAATTTCTTTAAACCCATGGCATTGAAAAAGACTCTTGTTTGTTCAAGAACACCCAACTTCTCTAAAGCATCTTGGCATATGAATTTGGTGGATTGAATTTGTTTCATAGCAAACTTGACAAATGTATTTCTATGGGAATCGGAAATGAATGTTACCTCCGGGTAATGCAAGAGTTGATTAATTACCGGAGTAGAGGGTGATGCTTCCATAGAAATTTGTTGAGGTTGTTGCACTTCCAAGCTTGGTGTTGATACCACCATTGCCAAAGCTTTCTTCATTTGTAGAGCTTTTTGCCTTTGAGAGAGAGTTGTAGCCTTTGGTGCCTTTGTTGCCTTTGCTTTTGCTTTTGTTGCTCCCTTTGTTCTTGCCATTTGATGAGCTAACCAAGAAAAAGATCAAAAATCTTCAATTTGTAGAATGCCCAAATCGATTTTGAAGGTGAAAGGCTTTGCCTTTATGAGAACAAAAATCGACTCAAAGGTGAAGATTTTGTGCTTGGTTTTGATTGTTAATGAAGATGGAGTGATTTATTTGTTATTTGAAAGATGGTTTGATTTGATTTTGGTGAGTTTTGTTGAGGGGTTTTGTTTTTGAGATGGAGAGGATGAGGGTTTTGATGTTGTGGGTAGTGTTTATGAGTGAATGAATGAATGAATGAAGGTGGGATGGGTATTTAAAGAACTCGACAATTTCAGGACGTAGGGGCAATCCGTGCGGATTAGGCGCAATCCGCTCGGATTCTTGACTTCAAATTTTCAAAAATCCCGCCTAGAGACGGGCGGATTAGGGAATCCGCTCGGATTCTTCCGAGATGAGACGGGCGGATTTCGTGCGGGACGGACGGATTCTTGTCCGAGATTTTTCTTTGTTTTTCTTCACCAAGACGGGCGTCTTTTTCAAAAGACGGACGGATTCTGTGAGACGGGCGTCTTTCCAGGAATCCGCTCGGATTCTTCAACAGTCAAGAATTTTTGCAATTTCAGCTCAGCCCAAGACGGGCGTCTTCTCAGCAGGACGCTCGGATCCTCTGCAGACGGGCGGATTCTCAGGAATCCGCTCGGATTGGTCCTTGTGTACACACCGCGATTCGATTCCCATCCGTGCACCAACGCATTCCCTTATCATTCTTTCTTTCTTTCAAATCTTGTGTTCTTCATTGCGGGGGCACTACTAAGGCATGAATAGCCTAGGCAATTGCCATCCCCACACTAAGGTAAAGCACTACACATCAATTAAAATCATTAGTCCCTCCCTCACTTCTCTCTTACATGACAATTATTTTGATCAAAGTAAAAATAAATCCAAAAATGACAAAAATGCAATACAAAAATTGAAAAGTAAGTTAGGGAGTTAGAAATATTTACAAGTGGTGGTTTAGGGAGGACTCCACCAAACTCTCATTCTTGATGAGATGTCAAGGAGGCATGTTCAAGGTGTTGTTGATGTTGCTCAACACCTTGAAGAAGTAATCAAAAGCTTGTTCATTGTTATGGTAGAGGTCCTCAATAGACCGTGGTTCTTGTTGTTGATCATTATCGATGGCATGCCCAATGTAGTGATTAAAGATCCCTTCAAATTCGTCGTCCCAAAGACCACAAACTTCATTGAGTTGATCATTGAAAATCTCTTGCTTAGATGGAGACAACTCTCCCAATTTCTTTTCTTGGCCAATGAGGCCATCATCTTCTTCCTTGGTTGATTTTGATGAGCTTTGCAAGCTCTCCTTGTCAAAATTCACTTGCTCTTTGAATGGAGCATCTTCAACTTTCTTCCTCCATTGGAGTTCCGATTTCTTCTTCTCATCTTTCCGGCTATAATGATCAATCATGAAACATGGCTCATGCAAACGAGGAGCTCTCATGGTCTTGTCAAGATTAAAAGTTATGCTTTCATCTCCCACTTCTAGAGTGAGCTCTCCATGTTTCACATCAATCACCGCACCCGCGGTGTGTAGGAAAGGTCTTCCTAAGATGATTGGAATGTTGGAATCTTCCTCCATATCAACAATGACAAAGTCCACCGGGATGAAAAACTTCCCAATTCGCACGGGGACATCTTCCCATATCCCTAGCGGTGTCTTCGTCGATCTATCGGCCATTTGAAGAGTGATATTGGTACATTTAAGCTCTCCCATTCCCAACCTTTTACTTACCGAGTACGGCATGACACTCACACTAGCCCCTAGATCACATAAGGCTTTGTTGATCGTTGTGTCGCCAATGGTACACGGTATTGAGAAGCTTCCCGGATCCTTTAATTTTGGAGGTGAACTCCCTTGAAGTATTGCACTACTCACCTTAGTGAAGGCGATAGTCTCAAGTTTCCGGATTGACTTCTTCTTTGTGAGGATATCTTTCATGTACTTTGCATAGGCCGGAACGTGATTGATTAATTCCGTGAAAGGAATTGAGACTTCTAAGTTCTTCACAATCTCCATGAACTTTCCAAGTTGATCATCAAATTTAGGCTTGGCTTGACGACTTGGAAAAGGAAGTCTAATCACAATGGGCTCCTTTTCTTTGGCTTTGTCTTCATTTTTCTTTGAGCTTTCTTCTTTTGATGATTCCCCTTCTTTGGGACCTTGCACCACAACTTCATTCTCACTAGCTCTCACAACTTCATCCTCAACTTGCTCCTTCGGTGCTTCATACCTTGTACCACTTCTCAAGTGAATGGCACTAACCGTTTCATGTCTAGGGGGGTTACTTTGTGGTGGTAATTGCCCCTTTTGTCTTTGTGAGCTAGAAGATGCTAGTTGGGTTAATTGTGTTTCCAACATCTTGGTGTGAGCTAGAATGTTGTTGATGGTGGTGTCTTTTGCTTGGCTATCTTTTTGCATTTGGGTGAAAAATTCTTGTTGATTCTTTTGCATTTGGAGGACCGCTTTTTGGACATCAAAACTTTGGTCATTGTGGTGATTGTATGGGTTTTGATTTTGGTAACCTTGGTTTTGATTGAAAAAGGGTCTTTGATTTTGATTTCTCATGGGTGGTGGAGTGTATGTTGTTTGAGGGTTTTGAACATTTTGGCTTTTGTATGAGAGATTTGGATGGAACTTGGTGTTTTCATTGTAAAAATTTGAATAAGGGGTACCACTTTTGTAAGCTTGGAAAGCATTGACTTGCTCGGTTGTTCCCCTACATTCGCTTGAGTCATGACCCAAGGTTCCACAATTCTCACATATCCCGCTTGGGATTGATGAGGATGCCGTCATGGCATTGACATGATGCTTTGATGATTTTGAGTTTTCCTCAAGTCTAGCCATAGCTTGTTCAAACTTCAAGTTGATTGTGTCAATGTGAGCACTAAGTTGAGCACCCAATTGAGTAACGGTGTCCACTTCATACTTTCCTCCTCTAGTAGCCTTGCGAGGCCTACTATATTGCGAATTATGGACTGCCATTTCCTCAATCTTGTTCCATGTTTGATTGTCATCAACTTCGGTGAACATTCCATTTGATCCCATATTGAGAATGTTCCTTGAATCTTCATATAAACCATTCCAAAATTGTTGCACTAAAAACCATTCGCTAAGTCCATGGTGAGGACATGAGCGACAAATACCTTTGAACCGCTCCCAAGCTTCATACAAAGACTCTTCATCCCTTTGCTTAAAACCCGTAATTTGAGCTCTTAGCATATTAGTCTTTTCCGGTGGGTAGAAATTTTTGTAGAAAGCTAGAGCTAGCTTCTTCCAAGAATCTATTCCAAGGGTGGCCTTATCAAGGCCCTTCAACCATTGCTTTGCGGTGCCGATTAACGAAAAAGGAAATAAGACCCATCTTATTTGGTCTTGAGTCACGCCCGTTTGAGAGATAGCTTCACAATAATCACAAAATGTTTCCATATGAGAATGAGGGTCCTCACTAGGCATTCCCCCAAATTGGCTCCTCTCAACTAGTTGGATGAAGGCGGACTTGGCAATAAAGTTTCCGGTAAGATGTTGTGGGGTAGGAGTACCATTTGGTAGATCCTCCTCGGTGGGTATAGAGTGTGACGAGAATTTAGGCATTGTAGGTGGATTTTGTGTGGTATTGTTTAATGGGTTCTCTTCTCCTTCTATTGCGAAAGGATTGACAAACTCACTAGTGGGTTGAACAACTTCACCAACACCTCCCAAATTCCTCCTAACAAGTCTCCTATTATTCGTCAAGGTTCTTTCGATTTCACGGTCAAAAGGTAACAAATCTCTTTGTAACCTTCTAGACATGCAAAATATCAAACAACTCGAAAACAATTAGAACAAACCTTGAGGAGTTTTACTTCCCCAAGGTGAAGAAAGACACAACTAAAAACAATAAAAGAAATCTTAAATCAATTAAACACCGTCCCCGGCAACGGCGCCATTTTTGATCGTGAGTGTCGTCGTGGCTCTCAATCAAACACATTTATAATACTCAACAAACAACTAGCTAGCGGTAAGTCGAGGTCGATCCATGGGACGGTGTGCTTTGGGTTCTAAGTCTATATATCTCAATTTATGCTAGTGTCACAATTTGGTTGGGTTTGTAGTTGTGTCTAGACTAATGCAAGCAATAAAGTAGAACGAGCAATAAAAGGAAAGATGTAAACAATTGATTAAAAGTGCTAGGATATCATGGGGTCATGGGGGATTCATGGTGTTGAACATACAAACATGTTTACAAAGTTGCAAGCAATTAATGCTGTGGAGGAACCGAGTTGGTTTATGTCTTACGGTTCTTAGGAAGAGTTGGGTCCCGGAGCCGAATCGATTAGATTGTACAACACCTACAAGTCGACTTACTTTCCTCCTAATCAACTTCTATGCATGGTCTAACAAGACTCGAGTTGGTTTATATCTTACAAGTCAAGTTGAGTAGATAAGAGATGGTAAAAATGCAAGGATTCATAGGCTTAGCATTTCATCAAACATAACATGTGCATAAAGTTGACATCACAACAAGCAAGCAATTTAATCATGTGAACATATTAGATTAAGCATGAATCAATCCCATGTTGGTTTCCCCTAATTACCCACTAATCCTAGCTAAAGAAACTACTCACTCATTATCATGGGAAACATGTCATTAATGGTGTCAATCATCACAACAAGTATAAACATGATAATAGAATGAGGAAATGAACAATAAAGATTAAAGAGTAAAGGAATTATACCAAACTTGAGATGATCCAAATAATAAAGCAAAGAATAATAGAAGAAACTTGATTGATTGATGGAAGGTTGTCAATCTCCCAATAATAACCCAATAATCTTCAATTACCCAATAATAAACTTGAATAATAAACTTGAACAATAATTAAAGAGAGATTAATGTGTAATTTGTGGAAAGATTAAAGAGTAATCTATTCTAATCTACTCCTAATCTAATCTAAAGAAGGATTTTCTACTCTAAAACAACCTGCTTGATTAATTACAAAGATGGGGTATTTATAGTGGAAATTAGGTGGGATGCATTAGGTTAACTAAGGGCTAAACTAGTAATTACACTTTTTAAGTTGAGCAAGGAGACTCCGGGATTCTCCGAGAGAAGGGCTTCTCTTATCGTTGCTAGAAGAATGAAAACGTCTTTGTCTTTGAAATCCGTGCGGATGGGAGTCGGGACGGCGGATCTGGTGAGAGAAATCCGAGCGGATTCTTGGGCAAGACGCTCGGATTGGCGAGGGGGAATCCGAGCGGATTCCTTTGTGGGACGCTCGGATTGGCGAGGACGGACGGATTCTCTACAATCCGTTCGGATTGTAGTTCAGCAACTTTCCTTCTTCTTTTTCTTCCCTTTTCTTCATGAATTCCTTGAGGATTTCCTTGGGGACTCAAGGATCCTTTTCTCAACAATGCTCTTCTACTATGCTATGTACAAAGGCCTTCTAGTCTTGTCTCTCCTTGATGCTTGGTCATTGAATATGATCAATTTAGCCTTGTTTTGCCATGAAAATGCAAGATTCTTACTCCTTTCCTACCAAGGGATCAAAATCTCAAAGAATATGCAAAACAAAGAACTAAAGATAAGAAATGACCCAAATAGGCACTAAAAAGCATAGAAACAATGGTAATTCGGGGGCTAAATATGCGCCAATTATGGTCACATCACATATGCTCCACTTCCTATGAAATAGGAAGTGGTTGCTGACTTTGTCAAAGCTCCTGCTGATAACCGCAATGTTCCTGCTGACCATTTCAACGTTCCCGCTGGATGTTTGTTATTTAGTTCAACTGTGGCCTTTGTATTTCATGAATGTCCAGGTTCGTCCCCCCTTGCTTTTCCTTGCGTCTAGCAGCCTGCTACCTTGTCATTGATCCGTGTGCCTCTATCTTACCCAATAGCGAGTTGCCACATCATGATGAAAATGAGAGGGTATTTTTACCCATACAATTACCCCCCAAGCAACTGCTTGGAGTTGTTTCCCTCCTGGATGTTGCATGTAGTGGTGATGTCATAGCGTGACGTCAGCCCACTTGCACTCTTATCCACTGAGACTGACCATTAGAGGTCCAATCAGTCAGTTTCTCTTAGTAACTTCCCACCTCCCCCACGTCTCCTCACCCTCGATTCCCCCTAACCTAAATCCCTCTCTTAACTTCTTTCTTTTAACTCCCTTCTGCTAACCCCCTCTCTTAACTCCCTCTTTTTTGTTATAAATACACCCCTCCCCCTCCCACTTCCCTTATTCCCGTCTTTATTAACCTCTTTCCTAAAAACCTTTTTACTCTCCCTCTCCTATAAAATCTCCCTATCTACCAGGTAACTTCTCACTTTTTATTCTCTCTCTTAATTTTTTTGCCTCTAAACTCCGCAATCATGGTCAAAAATTCCATCTGTTGTACCGTTCCTCCTCCTTCTCCCCATGGGGGTCCATCTGCTGCTGCTCTCTTTCCCTTCCAATCCTTTGGGATTCTCCTAGACCACTATCTGTGTGATTCCAGCTTTGCTGACACCCCCCTCGAGGAGGTGAGAGAGAGGTTTGGCATTGGGCAGGAGGTCGTGATACACATTCCTCAGCTTGGGGAGGCGTCAGATGCCCATAATCCTGGTTGGGCGTGCCTGTACGAGTACCCTTTTACCTAGGGTTTGTCTTTTCCCTTTCTTCCTTTGGTGCAAAGGATCTTCCGCCACTATAGGTTGGCGATCTGCCAACTTGCGCCTCATGCATGGCGCATTCTGGTCTCGTTTTGTATCCTTGCTGAGGATCACGATCTGGGGATTGGTCTGGGTGACCTCCCCTGCTCTATACTTTCAGGTCCTTTGTTGCCGGGCTTATTACCTTGAGGTCCTGTGATCGCAGCAACCCTAGCGTTATCCTTCCTCCCAAAGTGAGGGATGAAGGCTGGAATACAAAATTCATCTTTGTTAGGATTGATTCTCTTACCCCCACCCCCGAGTACTTATTTGATAAGTGGGGGAGAGGGGGCTCTAAAGGTAATTTTAGTTTTTGGGCACTTGCTGTTTTTCTTTTACCTTAATGTTCTTACTGGTGTACTTATGCAGGTTTGAAGCAGCCTGCTCCCTCAAGAGATCATAACTTGGCTAGCCGTTTATTTGCTCTCCCTGTTGCAACTCGTTCTTACCCTTTTGTACTTTCTTCCACTGTTAGTGCATCTGCCTCCGTGCCTCTTGACATTAGTGAGGGAGAGCACGAGGAGGAAGAAGAGAGAGAGAAGAAGAGGAAGAGGAAAAAGAGGAAGAGGAAGTTGGTACCTCTACCAGTCAGCAAGAACCCCCAACTGCTGAATTCCAGGGCTCACGTGGAGTACCTCTCCGGACTCACATGGAACAGTTCCTGCTTCCGGTTGCTGTCCATTCTCTGGGAAATACTCCCCTCCCTGATGTGCTAGATGAAGCTCCTGGGCGCGCCCTGCAGGTACCTTTTTAATTCCCTTTACGTTTTACTGGTCTATTTTGTTCGTGCTGCTGACCGTTCCTCCGGCACGTTTTGCAGGACGGCCTGTTCCTGTGCAGGGAGGTTGCCAGATTGATGGGGGAGGTGAATAACCTCAATGTCAACCTGGGGAAGGTGGAGGCAGATCTGGCGCTGGCTAGGAGGGAGAAGGTGGCTGTCCGAAGAAGGCGGCGAGAGGAGAAGGCGGTGCCCGAAAACAGATTGGATCTTTGAGAGGAGGGTGGCAGAAGGGCGTATGGAAGAGGCTCACAAGGAGGTGGAGCTGCTAAAGCACCTGTTCTTGGACTCTACATTGGTTTCCGCCTGGGAAACAAAGATCAAATGTATCAAGGAGTTTGAGGCGGGTGAACACTCTAACAGGGACCTTGCTTAGGAGGAACGGTTGTTCAATGCTGCATATCCAGTCAAGCTGGACTTCAGCCTCATTAACGACTTGCTGGGTGGTGATGATGGAGAGACCAGTGCTAGGATTGAACAACCAGCTGTCGCATCAGTTGAGGAGGTCAGGGAGAAAGCCCTCGTTGCCCGGGGAGGGGAAGGTCCATCTAGAGGAGAGGCTAATGTGGAGCCTAGCATCCATGTGGATTTTCCTGCTGATGTCGCCCCAGATTGTGCTGTTGTTGCCTAGTTTAGGCATTTTAAATTTTAATTTTTATCTTGATGTTTTGTTGGGAACCCTGTGTGGTGGCCCATTGTAATCTAACTCTTGGTGTCTGGCACCTTTTGGTACTTTTTTTTTTGCCTCGTAGGAGGGGCAAAAAATATTTTCTTTTCAAGTTCCCCTGTTGAGGGGTGTTTATGAAATTTTCGTTTTATTCCTTCTGTTGTTTTGCTAGAAATTTTTTTTTGTTCTTTCTGTTTATGTGCCGACTTCGTACTTGTTGAGGTGCCTATGGTGGTTTAAGGAGCTTTCTGTCCATCAGGATGCTCAAATCTCTCTGTTTCGACCACGCGCATGTTGGGTACTTCCTGCAGGGGGAACAATTTGCTAGTTCATGTTCAACAGTTAGCCTACTAGGACATTGCCTTAATATTCAACTTACCATATCCATATTCAATCCAAAAATAACGATAAACTTAAAAATGGAAGCAATTTCATAAATCCGAAATAGTTTAGGGAGCACAAAGTGTGTTCCCCCATAATTTTTACAACAACTTGAAAGAAATAGAGTTTTATTTTGGCCTTTTGAGATACTAAGTACGCTACTTCCCTATTTTTCTCCTTGTGACACCTGTGAAGTTGACACCAAGGGAAAAATAAGAAAAAAGGGTTTTGACTCAAAGGATTTGAAGGATACGTTGTAAGTTATCATTTCCTTAGTAGTACCTACTGAATTCAGGAGACTTAGCACGTGCGTACTGAACGAAAGACCTTGCCTAGTGACTTAGTTGTTCCTGCTGTGAAAAGAGATGTTACTGTTAGACCAACGCAGGTGGTATAGTTAGGCGGTACGGGACAAAATGATTAGTTCTTTGCATATGTACCTTATGAGAGAGTGAGTTGTGGCTCCAGCAAGTGGGTTCTGGGTTGTTCCCCTTCAAGCGATAGCTGCTTAATCAATGATACTTTTAGCAAGTTAGTTCATGTTCTAAGGTTTCTGAAGTACTGAATGCTAGGATTCAAGAGTCCTGGGGTGTACCTGTTGGAGGTGGAACTTCTGGGTCCGGCACCTGGAACCTTAGACATAATACTTTTTAAGGTGAATAATGGTCTAAGATCTAGGGACAGCTTTGTTAGGTTCATATACCTATTATTAGACACTTCTAATAATGAACAAATTAACATTTTAATTTCTAGTTCTTTAGATATAGTGCATGCATAACAAAAAAAGAGATTTATAAGAAAAATAATGTCCCTTACATTATTATTTTCGGATTTATGGGCACAAGTAAGGTCTTCTACCTTCACTTGTTCTTGAGCTATAATTAGTATTAGGATGATCCTCCAAAACTCTAAATTAAGAGCTCTCCTCTTGATTGCACCCAAGATCTAACCCTTATCACTACTAAATAATATTTGCTAGATATTTGTTTAGTAGTCTACCTTAAGATTGATTACTAATACTCATATATTACACTAAAAATATTAGTAATGTAGTTGAACAATTTGGATCATCATTTCTCAAGTTTTAGAGAAAGATGAACAAGAATGTGTGAGAGAGGATAATTTTGCATGTGTAAAAAGAGTGTGCATAAAGTGAATGAATATAAGAACAAAATCCTCCAAAAACATAAAGGGTGTACCGATTTTGGGGAGGGAGGAGGACCAATATATGGTCTTTCACTTTTCCCTTTTGTTCTTATCTAAACATTAGGTGTAAGACTAGGCTAGTGTACTCATCACATATGTCATACACTATGAACAAATGCAAACAAACAAAAGTCATTTCATCCTACCCAAAACCGATTTGTCCTCATAAAATGGACTACCATTTTATTTTGTCAATTTGTCATTTGTCACACAATATGTCACATGTAGTATGTTACATGTTATTAATTAATTTAATGCATATTTATCACACAAATATCATTTTATAAATTAATTAAATTATATACAACAAATTGACTAGTGATACTTGACCACATAAATAAAATGGGTCATATAATTATAATTCACAACATCTTGTAATTATAATTAACCATTCATTCTTATCTCAATTGTTTCACAAACAATAAACAATCTTAGTAATAAAGTATTTCAATTACTAAAATAAATCTTATTTAATCCCATTACAATAAGATATAAATTTTCTCTCTCACAAATGAATTGTTCAATCTTAAGGAATTGATCAACTTGTATCGTCATACAGTTAATCAAGTATACTGATTAGGGCATAATCCTTTAGGTGTGACCTTAAGGGATCAACTGACCACCACCGTCCTACGACAGTAACGTCAAACTCTAGGAAGCCAATCGTTACCGATTAATGTTGATCAGTTGACTATTTAATTTATCATCCCTTACGTATTCTTAATATGAGATTTAATTATGATATTTAAATCATGTGATCGCACTATTGTTGAGGACACATATTCCAACAATCTTCCACTTGTCCGAGACAAGTGTGCGTCACCAATTCTCTTGTCCTATTACAATCTCCCACTCAATGCAAGGTGTCTCGCAGGTCGTACTTGCACTTGATCATATCTTGAGTGGTTTTCTCGATCTGGAGTGTAACTGTCTGACCGGAATTATCTACCATAGATACCTTCCGAGCGTGGCCACGCATTTTCAGTTCACTGCTCCTCGAATGGCCTTGAGATTTCAAATAACTCTGACAAGGGGGGTGGAAAATTCCTATCGCACTATTACCTTTGTCCAGCCACAGTTCATCATAACCCAAAATATACCCATTTGACCTCATTTACGACAGTCGTAGAGTATAAATCCAAGTCAATCAGAAATTTCTGCCAACTTGGGTGAATAGTCTCTAGTAAAAAAGAATTGACTCACAATAATACTATAGTAGCTCTTGCCACGATCAGGCTTTATGAATTACCAGAACTCTATAAGCGGTCACTACCCGACAGAGTGTCCCATACAGTCTGCCTATGTGATCGACTAGTCATCCCATATGACTCTATGGCACTTATACTTGCCATCAATCGCTTCACACTCTAGTGACTTTGGGACATCACCTCATATAAGTAACTAGGGGCGAATACCATGTCAATCTAGTTCACTTTAATGAGGTTCAATTTGTCTCTACAACCCATTCGGATACGACAAGGTAACGGGTGAGTTTAATGAAACTCAAACGATAAATGCGATTTCTCACATATAAATAGTCAATACACTATTACTACTTCATATCTTATAATCTTTAGTGTATTATTAACACTAGTTAAAATGCAATAAAAGTTAGGCAAGTGGATATACCCTATATCCATATATTCCAACTTTGTCAATTGCTATTTCCTTCAATTCAATGTTATTTCTAATAACTTGAATTTATCTCTAAGTATTTGTCTAGTCTTCTTACTAGACTTGGACTCTTTAACTTGAAAGATGCTTCCACTGTTATCGCATAACTTGTGATAAAGTCATTTGTAGAGGGATTCACCCTTAATCCCTACATTGACCATTTTATCACAATTTATTTAGATTCCTTTTGTAGAATTTGCAATGCATGAAACTAAAACACTTTTCTAGTTTCTTACTCCTTCGTCAATAAAATCAGCCTAGTATTTCGACAAATCCTTCTCGGTTTGGAAACTAAAGTTTGTGCTGGTTGCTGGACATCGAGTTAGGACAGGTTCAGGAGCTACCTTGTGGACGCTCGGCTTGCACTCAAGGACGCCAAAAAAAATGGCTTGACATAGCAGCAGTTGTTACAGCTATATGACGATATAGCAACAGCTGACCGAAACTTCCAAATAGCAAAGGAGGAGAGGATGGATATCATAGAAGAGAATAAGACTCTCTATGCATATCTAAGAATTGCATTTTTAACAATGTAATTCGTTTTTTTATGTATTTATATATATATATAAATATATATATATATATATATATATATATATTAAGTTTATTATGCATTCCTCTCTATCATCTTCTTCTTTGTTTTATTTTATTTAATTTGTTTTACAAGCTAATAAACGCAGAAAAAAACAGTGACAAAACTAATTAAGCGAATAATACTTAGAGAAAGAACATAATGATCGATAAAAACACATGCAAATGAAATAATTAGAGAAAGAAAATAATGACTGAGATGACAAAACGTACCTAAATTAAACCATGCATATTTACCTGATAATTAGAGAAAGTAAGAGACGATGACAACAACAGTGACGGAGATGATAAAGCGACGATGAGAAAGAGAGAAAGAGACGATGAGAAAGTGTGTGTTTGTGTTTGTGTATGTTTGTGTTTGCGTTAGGTTTATTTGTGTTTGTGGTTGTAGCTGATCTGTGTTTGTGTGGTTTATATTATGGAAAGTATTAACAACGGTTTTTACACAAAAACCCATTGTCATTAGAGAATATATTAACAACGGGTCCTTAGAAAACCGTTGTTAAAAAGTATTAACAACGGGTTTAAATATAACCGTTGTAATTACTTTTCACTAATTTTGTATGAAATTATTAACAACGGTTATAATGTATTACAGAGTAAACTGTTGTTATTAGTTTTTATATTAACAACGGTTGTGCAAGTTGACACGTTGTTAAAACCTAAAACAACGGTTATCAACACATAACCGTTGTAGTTAAGTTTAGTAAAATTCGCGCCATCCATTCTACAACGTCTTATGGAAATTTTCGTGAATAAGCGTTGTTAAAGGGGCATTGTAGTTGCCTGGATTTGTAGTAGTGAGTAAATCCACTCTTGAGTAAAAAATTTTGGATTGTAATGTTATGGCTCGTATGTAACAAGGTCGATTTGGGACAAGGTTCAAAGATCATAGATCCATATTAGACTCTCTAATAAAAATTAAATTATCTCATATCTTATTATTTTAGTGATCTATGTAACATGCATGCAAATATAAAAGCATAAAAATGAAAGTTAAGGAAAAAAATAATTTCCTTACATAGCTTTTTATGGTAATATGGGCACAAACTAGATCACCTATCTAGTTTGTTCTTGAGCTAAAAAGAAATGGATGATCCTCCTTGAAAAACCTTCAAAAAGAAAGTCTCCTTCAAGTTGCACCCAAGAACAACACCCAAAATAATCTTACAAGTACTAACTAGATACTTGTAAAATTAACCCTTGATAATATTTGTAATATTACTACACTCTTAGTAATAATATTTTGATTGCTAACTTCTTAGTAAATGATGTATAATAATTTTAGAGAGATAAGCAATTTTTGTTCACATGCAAAATGAAGTAGTGTGCAAAAATGAACAACAAATTGGAGTATAGAGGAAGTGGCGGGTGGAGTGTGTAAGTAGTGGAGTGTTGAAATTGTCTTATATTTGTCAATCTTACATCATATGTAAAATATAATTATAAGATAACTTGTGGAAGTATCACAAGTAAAGTGAAATGATTGTGTTTATAATCATCCACTATACTCCATTTACACGGTCCAATGTCCCATTACGTGTCCATTTTGGTTCTTATATTTGTCGCACAAATACGTGTAAATTTGATTTAAACATCGTTTCATGTTTAAATGTTTCCAATTAATTTCGTCCAAATCACTCCGTAAATATACGTGTACCACTACACATATTATTTTACGTACTAATATTAATCACATTAATCAATTAGTACAATTTTAGTGAATTAACAATTAATTAACTAAAACCCGTCTCCCAAAATATATTATTCAATTATCGCATAATTAAATAATAACTGTCGCGCCTCGGGTTCGCAACTCGAAATCTTTCTAAAATAATCGACTAACCTATTAGTCAATAAATCAAGGGACTAAATAAATTGTATCTCATACAATTAATTAGTTATCAATTGGGGTTCGTTCCTATAGGTGTGACCGAAAGGGGTCAGTTGATCACCGCCATCTCACGACAATAACGTCAAATTCTAGTCAGCCAACCGTTATCGATTTACGTTAATCAACTGACGAGGATCAAATAATTAAATATCTGAAGATATTCCTTTAATGAGATTTATTATGTAAACGCACTGTTGCGGAGGACACTAACTCCAACAATCTCCCACTTGTCCGACACAAGGTGTGCGTTACCAATTCTCTTGTCCGTTTTAATCTCCCACTCAATGCAAGATGTCTTTCAGGTCGCACTTGCACATGAACATATCGCGAGTGGTTTTCTTAATCGGGAGTGTGACTATCTGACCAGAAAAATCTCCCACAGATTACTTCCGAGCGTGGCCAGGCATTTATAGTCATTAACTCCTTGAGTGGCCTTGAGATGTAGTTACCCAACATGGGTGGACAATTCTTGTATGCCCTATCTATCCTATTGCACAATACAGATCACCATGACCTAGTAAATGCCCTTTTGGCCTCCTTTCACGGCACGACCTAGGACAAAAACCAAAGTCACTCGAAAACTGCACTTGCTCAGATAATAGTCTCCAGTCAAAAGAATCGACTCATAGGAACATCTTAGAGATCCCCGCCACGACCAGGCGTCTATAATAGAACTTAGGGACTCTCTAAATGGTCACTGTCCGGAAAAGTGTCACACACTCTGCGTATGGAATCGACCAGTCATCACGTATGACCTTATGGTGTTGAACAACCATCAATCGACTTAGAATCTAGTCACTTCGAGACGTCACCTCATTAAGTGACTAGGGACAAAATACAATGTTGATCTTATTCACTTGAATAGTGTTCAACATTGTCTCCACAACTTATTCAGATAAACAAGGTATTTAAAATTTAGTCACACTAAATAAAAGATTCATAAAACAATGAATGCGAAAACAATGAATGTGATTATCATATATATAAAAAGAGATACGCTATTAAATTATTACATATCCATAATCTAAAGAAAATCTGGTACTCGTCTCAATCCCATTGTGACGACATGACCATCATGCTTAGCCTTTGATAAAGGCTTGGTTAAAGGATCAGTAATATTATCATCTGTCCCAGCCTTACAAATGTCAATTTCCTTCCTTTCCACATAATCTCTAATTACATGGTATTTTCTTTCAATGTGTCTAGATTTGTTACTAGACTTCGGCTCTTTGGCTTGAAAAATAGCTACACTGTTATCACAATATAGAGTGATAGGATCTTTGGCGGAATGGACTACTCCTAGTCCCTCCATGAATTGCCTAATCCAAATAGCTTCCTTCGCAGCCTCAGACGCTGCAAGGTACTCAGCCTCTGTTGTAGAATCCGCAGTAACGCTTTGCTTGAAGCTCTTCTAGCAAACAGCTCCTCCATTTAGCATAAACACATAGCCGGATTGGGATTTCATATAATCCCGATCGGTTTGGAAACTTGCGTCCGTGTAACCTCTTACATGCAACTCAGTTTCTCCTCCAAACAGTAAGAACGAATCTTTAGTCCTTCTCAAGTACTTAAGGATGTTCTTTACGTCTATCCAGTGACTCTCACCAGGCTTGGCTTGATAACGACTTGTCATGCTCAAGGCATACGCAACTTCGGGACGAGTGCAAATCATAGCATACATGATAGACCCAACAGCAGAAGCATAAGGGACGGTCTTCATGTGTTCAATCTCCTTAGGGGTAGAGGGATACTGTGACTTGCTCAAAGTAATCCCTTGGCCCATAGGTAGAAATCATCTCTTGGAGTCTTTCATATTGAACCGGTCAAGAACTTTGTCAATATAAGCTTCTTGACTCAATGCTAGTATCCTCTTGGACCTATCCCTATAGATCCGAATACCCAAGATTCTTTGTGCCTCTCCCACGTCCTTCACTTGGAAGTGTTTCCCTAGCCACTCCTTAACGGAAGTGAGCGATGGAACATCATTCCCAATGAGCAATATGTCATCCACATATAGGACAAGGAATGCAACCTTACTCCCACTAAACTTCATACACGGTTCTTCCACACTTCTAGTGAAACCGTATTGTTTAATAACATGATCAAAGCGATGATTCCAACTCCGAGATGCTTGCTTAAGACCATAGATAGACTTCTTGAGCTTACACACCTTCTTAGGGTTAGATGTATCCACAAAACCTTTAGGTTGTATCATGTACACCTCTTCTTCTAGAATCCCATTCAAGAAGGCGGTTTTGACATCCATTTGCCAAATCTCATAATCATGAAATGCGGCAACCGCTAAGATTATCATAATGGACTGAAGCATAACGACTGGAGCGAAGGTTTCGTGATAGTGTAGACCATGAACTTGGGTGAAACCTTTTACTACCAATCTAGCTTTGTAAACATCTACATGTTTATCCACGCCGAGCTTAATTTTATATATCCATTTACACTGAAGGGGTCGCACTCCCTCAGGTAAATCCACCAAGTCCCATACTTGGTTCTCGTACATGGAATCCATTTTGGACTGCATGGCTTCTTGCTAATGCGTGGAGTTGGGACTAGATAAGGCCGATTTGTAGGTAGTGGGTTCATCACTTTCTAAAAGTAACAAAATACCATCCTCTTCGATGTTACCAAGGTAGCGGTCAGGTGAATTAGAAATCCTACTTGACTTTCTAGGAACAATTACCGTTTTAGAGGAAGAGGGAATGCTATCCTCCACGTTCTCCTCTACCTCATTCTCGGTTTGTGGCTCTCGAACTTTGTCAAGTTCAAATTTTCTCCCACTCTGTCTCCTAGAAATAAACTCCTTTTCTAGGAAGACAGCATCACGAGCCACAAACACTTTGTTCTCGTGTTTATTGTAGAAGTAATAGCCACGTGTTTCCCTTGGATATCCTACAAAGAGACATTTGTTAGACCTGGGTGCAAGCTTATTATCAGACTTGATCTTGATGTACGCTTCGCAACCCCAAATACGCATGAATGACAAATGAGGGACTTTTCCTGTCCATATCTCATATGGAGTCTTATCGGCCGCTTTAGTCGGGCTTCGATTTAGTGAAAATATTGCAGACAAGAGGGCAAAACCCAAAAATGAACTAGGAAGCTCAGTTAGACTCTCATTTACCAAACCATATGAAGTAAAGTTCGGTTTCTCCTTTCAGCCACACCATTTAGTTGTGGTGTTCCAGGAGGAGTCCATTGTGATACTATACCACAATATTTTAGGTGTGAATCAAATTCAGTATTTAGATACTCACCACCACGATCGGATCGTAGGGTCTTAATCTTTTTATCCAATTGGTTCTCTACCTCATTCTGAAACTCCTTGAACTTGTCAAAAGCTTCACTTTTATTCTTCATCAAGTAGACATACCCATATCTACTCAAGTCATCAGTAAAAGTAATGAAGTAGTGAAAACTTCCTCTAGCAGTGATGGTTAATGGACCACATACATTCGTGTGTATGAGAGCCAAAACCTCACTAGCTCGTGTCCCTTTTCCCGCAAAAGGTGCACGAGTCATCTTGTCTAAAAGGCAAGACTCGCATGTACAATAAGATTCGAAACCAAATGGTTTGAGCACTTTTGATGAAGCAAGTCTCTTAATGTGTCTTTCGTTTATGTGGCCTAAACGACAATGCCAAAGGTAGGATTCATTTGGATCACCCGTTTTGAGCTTTTTAGTTTCCATATGATAAACGTCATTAACATCATTTAAAACATAAATGCCTCCAATTGAAATAGCCTTGCTATAAACCACATCATTTAATGAAAAAGTAAAACTATTGTCCTTAATCATAAAACAAAAGCTTTCCGCGTCTAACACGGAAATGGAGATGATGTTCTTGGTTAAAGTTGGTACAAAATAACGCTTATTTAAATACAACTCTAGACCACTAGCTAAAGTGAGCACATAGGTCCCCACGGAAACGGCCGCTACTCTAGCTCCATTGCCCATGCGGAGATCCACATCACCTTTTTCTAGTGCTTGCACGTCTCTTAAACCCTGCAAATGATTACAAAGATGAGAGCCACATCCGGTATCAAGTACCCAAGTGGAAGTGCAAGCATAATTAACGTCTATCACATAGAGAGATGAAATCATACCAATAGGCGTCTCACGCCCTTCCTTGAGATCCTCCAAGTATTTGGGACAACTCCTCCTATAATGCTCATTCCCATTACAATGGAAACATTCGGCCTCAGAGAGTTTGACACTTTTTGCCTTGGGATTGTCATTCTCAACGGCCTTCCCCTTTCCCTTGTCATGTTTCTTTGACGATTTCTTGAATTGGGACTTTTGTTTTCCCTTTCCTTTCTTAACTCCAAGGGACATGTTCTTTAACTTCATGGTTAGAACATCCCCTTTATCACTCTCACTAGCTTCCATATCCCTCTCCGCTTGGGTGAGGAGTGCATGAATTTCATGATAACTCTTATCCATGCCATTCATGTTGTAGTTTACCCTAAAGTGGGAAAACTTGGTGGGAAGTGAGTGGAGGATTCAATCCACCACAAGTCTTAGGAATCTTACACCCTAGACGCTCTAGGTTGTCGACATATTCGACCATTTTGAGTACATGGGGACCAATCTTTTGGCCCCTCTCAAGCTTAGCTTCAAATAAGCGTGTCGCCGCATCGTATTGACGGACTTTAGGTGTGTGAAAATATGGTAATCATTCGAGTGAATATCTCGTACGCATTTAAAGAAATGCATGAAAGCTTTAGTTTTGGGGACATCGACCATATCAACACATTCTTGATATCATTCGACATCCTCACATGGTCATCATAGCCTCATAGGTGGTCCGCACCGCCGATGAAGCTCTTGGACCGGGCTAGATGGGAGGAGCATCGGTCAAGTAAGTGAGCACATTGTCGGACCGCGGCACTTTTGATGTTGGATTCCCATTCAAGAAAGTTACTACCGTCATCTTTTAAGATACATTTGTCCATTACGGACCTTAGCCATGAATCTTTGCCTAGTGAAGTAGTTGATGGAGTTGAATAAGTTGGCATTGCGAATTAAAATGCTACAACAAATAAGGAAAAATTAACATCCATTGTTTTAAAATTACTTGTGAAAACATGTTTAACAAGTTTTAACATTTATATAATGACCTCCCACTAAATTATATAAATGATTCAAAGACCCAAATCTTAAACAAAAATGAGCATCGCTTGGGCGAAACATCCCATAATCGTGTAAATTCGGTAAGTCACGTTGACTAATTCTACCTCTAGAACTCTTGGTTGATTAATTTCCTTAAATTCATCTACTAGCCCCGGAATACAAGACCGTCTTATACCCCGTTGAGTCCAACCAATTTTGGCGCGTGATAACCGGCTACCACCCTACTTACCCAAGGTAAAAAGAGAACACCCCGCTTGGGCGAGCGTGGCTCTAATGAACAAGGGATTCATATGTGTTACTAATTGGTAAGGCTAATCTCAATTTTAGTTATGTGAGAGATCTTGTCAATTTAGTCATAAATTCCCAATAAGTGAACTAAGTCAGTGAATATAAATGACGTGAATTGACAAACGTAAAAATAATGCATGTGAATGGCGATTCTGGCATGTGCGAAAATAAAACAAGCAAGCAAGTAAGCATATGAAAAATCCTAGTATGGCCACCTAGTTAATAAAAACTAGTCTATTACATTTCGGAAACCAACTCCTTGGTCCCTTGCCTCTTCATTCCAAAAGTGGCTTCTTCTTGTGGGATTTGGAACACCTTCCAAAAATAGACTCCGTCTCGATGTAATCCGTCTTTTGGAAACGTCGGTAAGAATAACTATTACAATTGAATTACATAGATATTCCTATTATACATTAATTAATAAAATAAATAAAACTATTAATTAATTACAAACCAACGATATGAGATCGTATTTAATTACAAACAAATCGATATTCCCATTCATTTCGGGTAATAACGATTAATATAAACTAGGCCATACTAGGTACAACAAGATAAATACTTTAAATAAATGATAATAATTCATTCAACTTAAATAAATATGCTTAAAATGCTGTAAAATGATGCCAAAATCGCCCTATCAATCAATCGTTGGTATCCGGCCATCTTGGTTTTTGTGGATTTAATCGACTTTTAACTTGTAAAAATCAATAATCAACTCTTAAATCTCATTTAAGTCCAAAATATTTGTCCAAACTGTTTTGGACCTCAAAATTAGTCCTCACTAATTTTATGATGAAGAATTAGTTTGATTTGGTGATATTTTGCTAATTTAATCGGTAAAATCAAAATATTTAAGTAAAAATCCAAAATAATTGAAAATTTACCCAAAAAATTGAAACAAAAATTTTGAGTGTTCTGGAACACTCCCAAGAACACCAAAAAGTCAGAAAAATTGCCCCAAAAATTCGGATAAAATTTATGAAGAAAAGGATCGATATGTATCGGTTATTAACCACTAAAACCAATAAACATCAAAACAAGGTGAAATCACATTTTAAATTTCACTTCTAACTTTTAAATAATATTTTTAAATATACATAAATTTATCAAGGGCAGGAACAATCGTTTCAAAATTATGATTAATTTATTTCACTTTTATCTCATAAAATCGATAAACATGCAAAACTTCAAACCAACCTTCAAAATTTTGCATACAATCTGTAGAAAACATGCATGAAACACCGTAAACATTTCATGACCTGAATCAACATTTAACTATTTTTAGTCAATTTATAACTAAAATACGGCATTTTGACTCGGTTTTCTACCAAAAATCATTAAAAATAGCAAAATAACTTCAAAAATCACCAAACTTTACCACAAATCTTTTGAGATCAGTAGATGTGCATGCCCCAAAAATTTCGTGCTAAAACCTCTTCTAACACAATTTTTGAGTTTTTTATAAATTATCTCATAATTTATTAATATGCTTAAAATCAACATGCAAATTACAAGCCTAAGCTCTGATACCACTTGAAAGATCATATATTCATATTAGACTCTAATAAAAATTAAATTATCTCATAATTTATTATTTTAGTGATCTATGTAACATGCATGCAAATATAAAAGCATGAAAATGAAAGTTAAGGAAAAACAATTTCCTTACATAGATTTTTATGGTAATATGGGCACAAACTAGATCTTGAGCTAAAAATAAATGGATGATCCTCCTTGAAAAACCTTCAAAAAGAAAGTCTCCTTTAAGTTGCGCCCAAGGACAACACCCAAAATAATCTTGCAAGTATTAACTAGATACTTGTAAAATTAACCCTTGATAATATTTGTAATATTACTAACACTCTTAGTAATAATATTTTGATTACTAACTTCTTAGTAAATGATGTATAATAATTTTAGAGAGATAAGCAATTTTTGTTCACATGCAAAATGAAGTAGTGTGCAAAAATGAACAACAAATTGGAATATAAAGGAGGAAGTGGGGGGTGGAGTGTGTAAGTAGTGGAGTGTTGAAATTGTCTTATATTTGTCAATCTTACATCACATGTAAAATATAATTATAAGATAACTTGTGGAAGTATCATAAGTAAAGTGAAATGATTGTGTTTATAATCATCCATTATACTCTATTTACACGGTCCAATGTCCCATTTATGGGTCCATTTTGGTTCTTAAATTTGTCACACAAATACGTGTAAATTTTATTTAAACATCGTTTCATGTTTAATTGTTTCCAATTAATTTCGTCCAAATCACTCCGTAAATATAAGTGTACCGCTACACATATTATTTTACGTGCTAATATTAATCACATTAATCAATTAGTACAATTTTAGTGAATTAACAATTAATTAACTAAAACCCGTCTCCCAAAATTTATTATTCAATTATCGCATAATTAAATAATAACTGTCGCACCTCGAGTTCGCAACTCGAAATATCTCTAAAATAATCGACTAACCTATTAGTCAATAACTCAAGGGACTAAATAAATTGTATCTCATACAATTAATTAGTTATCAATTGGGGTTCATTCCTATAGGTGTGACCGAAAAGGGTCAGTTGATCACCGCTGTCTCACGACAATAACGTCAAACTCTAGTCAGCCAATCGTTATCGATTTACGTTAATCAACTGACGAGGATCAAATAATTAAATATTTGAAGATATTCCTTTAATGAGATTTATTATGTAAACGCACTGATGCGGAGGACACTAACTCCAACAAATATCATAATACCATTACTTTCACAAAGCAACGTTTTAACAACAAGACATGTGTGCTAAACTCCCACATAGCTATACTCCCACTCTATCTTTATAGATTATAGTTCCATTACTTTCACAAAGTAACTCATTAACTATAAGACATATTTGTGACGATCTAATCTACTCCCACTCTATCTCTTAGAAATACCTCTATCTTCTTAAGAGATAGCTTTGTGAGTTACAAACATATGTGGTGAAGTAATTGGAAGTTTGTCTAGACGTACGTGTTAGCACATAAAAGACAAGCTCTATCAGGGCAGCTTGATTCATGTCATATGCGAGCTTGATCCATGTTATTTGTTAAATAGACTCTCTATTTCAGGTATTTCCTGGTTGACCATCCGCTTAGAATTATATGTCCGTCTTGGATTGCAAATTCCCAAAATTGAGTTCAATAACTCAAACCAACTCATATTAGTTTGATATTATGGGTAGTGACACTAGGTCATAATCCATATTTTAATAAATCAAATTCATTACTTAGATCTTTGCCACTATGATCGGATCGTAATGCTTTAGTACTTTGTTCAATTGGTTCTCTACATCATTTAGAAATTCCATAAATTTCTCAAATGCTTCACTTTATATTTGATAAAGTAAATATACCCATATCCACTTAAATCATCGGTAAAAGTGACGAAGTAGTCATAAATTCCCTTTGCGGTGATGCTCATTAGAACACATAATTCGGCATGTATTAGTCCCAACAAATCACTTGCTCATGTCCCTTTAACACTAAAGGGAGTACAAGTCATTTTGCAAAGGAGACAAGATTCACATATTCCATATGATTGAGAATCAAATAGTTCATAAAATCTAGTCAATACTCGCTTTCAATGCGTTTCTCATTTATGTGACCTAATTGAAAAGGCCAAATGTATAAATCACTTGGATTAAAAGTTTGAGTCTTTTGGATCGTATGATGAAGATATCTTTGCTTGAGTTGGAAGTGCCTAAAACTTGTATATCAAAAAGATAAGTGACATGGCTCACAGCCATGTCTATTTTCAACAAAATACAACAATTGTTTTTGATGGTTAAATATGAATCCTTCCATGTCTAACAGGAAATAATGTTTTAGATAAAATGGGTACATAATAACAATTATGTAAATTACAACTCAAAGCTATTAGCAAAAACAAGTACATAAGTCCCTCTCTAAGTGGCGGCTACCCTAGCTCCATTTTCTTGTCGGAGATTTATATCACTCTTGTTTAGCTTTTCCACATTTCCATGTCCCACTTGGAGTAATAAGTCCAACTTTGATATCTCCCAAATACTTGGGACAATTTCGATTCCAATGGTCCATGACATTACAATAATGACATTCTTCATAAGATTGGGCACTTTTCTTGGTCTTGGTTGTGGTAGTCTCACTATCCATTTCCAATTCATTATCAGGTTTGGGTTTCTCACCCATATTTGCTTTTCCTTTAATAATACCAATACTCCTTTCAGTTGCAAGAACACTCTTGCTAGAACTCCCACTTAACTTAATATTTCTCCTTGTTTCTTCAAACAAGGATACCATGGGTTTAGTTAGATTTTCTTCACAAGATTTTCTTACCAAAGTGGTGGGCATTAATATTGGAGTGGGTGGTGTGGAGGTGGTAAAGAAGCAAAAATTTCCATCCTGACCAATGCCAACGTGTAATTCTCTAATCGTATCATTGTCATACTCGGAGCACTTTTCATCGAATGATTGGAGCCATGAATCAATGGTGATTGGTGTAGGAGTATTAGATGAATTCATTACGTATAATTAACTACAAAAATGGAAATAAAAGAAATAATTAACATCTATCGTTTTAATCAAACTTGTAAACACTTTAAACAAGTTTTAGCATTTATATAGTGACCTCTACCCAACTATTATAAATGATTCTGAGATCCAAATTCATATTCACTCGGGCACGGTGAGCCGATTCGTCCCTTATTAATATAACTCGGTGGATTAATCTCTTAATCGATTCTACTTCTAGAACTCTCGGTCGATAAAAATTACTCTAATATTTATCTTTATCCCGGAACACATGCGACTACGGTCACGAATACTTCCGTTGAGCTCAATCCAAATTTCGATGTAATAACTTCTTATTACCCACTTACCCAAAGTAACAAGTTTAGTACCCCGGTTTACCACTTATTTGGTAAGGCTAATTCTCATTTATTATAAGTGAGAGGTCTTGTCAATTTATTATCTATCACGTTTTAAGTGAACTAAAGCGGTGAACTACGATAATTATAATTGACACGGTCGATGACTCGATATGATTTGCATGTATTGTTATGGCAATTTGGCAATGCATGCAACATATTAAAATAAATGCAAGGCAATAATAAAAAATTCCTAGTATGGCCTTCCTAAAATATAAAATCAAATAATCTATTACATATTTGGAAACCAACTCCTTTGGTCCCTTGAATATTCAAGTGACACGCCTCCAAATAACACCGTCTTTGTCGGAACGCCTTCCCGAATGGCACCGTCTTGAAGAAACTCCATAATTACAAATAATAATAAAAATACAAAGCTATTCCTATTATACATTTTTAATATGAAAAACTAGTAAAAATAAAAGTGATACGAGATCACATTAAATTACAACCGAATCAATATTTTATTTCATTACGGGTAATATCGATTAAAACTAAGGTCATACTAAGATAAAATTACATAATTCAAAATTCAAAATTACATAAATAAAAGGACATTCAACAATTGAAATATTCAGCATTATAATATGTATCTATCATGCCACATTATGTGCCAAATCGCTCTAGTTAACTTACATCATATATATAACCCGGTTTTATGGAAATCCGTGATAATAACCTCTTAAAATCAAAAATTAACACTTAAATCACATCTAAGCTCAAGTTAATTCTCCTAACACTCTTAGGGCTCAAACATTAGTTATCAGTCAATTTTTGACAATAATTCAACTTGATTTAATTTTTATGCTCATATTTCACCTTAAAATCATAATATATATGAAATAAATCCAAATTAAATTACAATAATTTCAAAATTAAAATTTTAAATTTTTGAACATTCTGGAAAAATTCCATGACACTCATAATGTCAAAAACCATGGTTAAAATTTTTGAATTAATTTTGTGAAAATATAGTTGCAATTTATCGGTTTTATCTCATAAAACATCTAAAGTATCCAAAAATTACTCCAATTAATTTTAAAACTTTAGATCTGATAAGTGGGATATTTATTCAACCTAAAATGATTTTCTCATGCCATGCAATTCATTTTAGCTATTTATGCTAAAATAGTCCCTATTTATGCCATTTTTACTCTAAAAATTCATAAATCATGCTAAATGAGATCATTTAATCTCAAAATTTACATACACTCTGTAAATCATGCATGTGACAACATATTAAAGTTTCATGGCCCAATTCGAAATTTAACTATTTTTAACCATTTTACCTCTTTTAATCCATTTTTATCTCATAAAAATCATAAATCATGCAATATTAATCCAATTAATACGAGATTTTACACACAACTTGTAAAATATTCATTTGAGGTCATATAAAATTTTTAAGGTCATAGAGTAAGTTTAACCATTTTTAATTATTTTACTTCCATTTATGGCATTTTTACACTAAAAATTCATAAATCATGAAACATTAATCACATTAATGTAGGGAAATATCCGTAAAATTCCCTTAAAATTAAGAACTATAACGCAATTTAACATGTGATTAATTGTCATAAACAAAAACAAGAGAAACTATAAAAGAATAAGAATCAACCTCGGGTCCTTGTGCAATTCGGCCTAATGAACAGAAATCAATGTAGATTTCCTCCTAATTATTGCACCCAAGATTGTCTGATACTATGCCCCTTGTGCTAGAAAGTACTCTCTAATTGCCTTGCAATATTGAGAGAGTTTTTGTGAGTTTTCGATGTGAGATCTAGGTTTTCAGAGAGAAATGCTCCAAAAACCTAATTTTTGTGCAAATGAAAAATGCTTAGGTCAAAAGGAGAGAAGCCCTCTCCTTTTGTTCATCTCGTCCAAACCGTGAGCAAGGGGAGGGAGTGGGCTTTCCACTTTCTCCTTATTTTAACTCGTGGTCCGACTCGATTCGCTAAATGTATATGACGGGTTTTTAATTATAAATCGTCATTCGTTATCGGATAATAAAATATCGACTAGTAACATGAATTAGTCGACATATTAATACTTGTCCGACAATGACAATATTGTATAATTAATTAATTCAATATACATTAATTAAACATAATCGTTTATATTTAATTTACGAATTAACCGCTTAATTCACTTTAGCCAGTATTATTTAATCCGTATTAAATAATTATCTCAACATCGCGTTTGACTAATTATTAGTCAATAACTCCGACTAACTGCTTAGTCATATTAGGCATCAACATGACTGTATTTTCATACCATCACATCTCTCAAACGTATCCTATAGGTGTGACTTTTAGGGACCAGTTGATCACCGCCATCAGTATGACAATAACGTCAAACTTATCTAGCAAGCCAACCGTTATTGATAAACGTGGACCAACTGATAATAATACAAAAGTATACCCTTTGATCCTTTTAGAGATTTATATGTCATTGCACTAACTGTGGAGGACACCAGCCCCAACAAGCTCCCACTTGTCCGTACAAGTGTACGTGCAATAACAATATCCGCACTAACTGGAGGACACCGGCTCCAACAAACTCCCACTTGTCCGTACAAGTGTATGTGCGATAACCGATTCTCATATCCATTTAAAATTTCTCCCACTCAATGTAAAACAATTTACAGATCCGGATCCGCAAAGGTCGTATTTGACAATCGATCTGTATCTAGAGTGGTTTCCCCGACTAGAGAGTAACTTAACTGATAAAACGAATTCGTATTCGAGCATGGCCATGCATTTCGATTCTGACTCCTCGAGTGGCCCTGAGAAATATCGAGTACCTGATAAAGGCTGAATATTTTCTTCAACTCGACTCCTGCCGATCTAAGCACAGCATGAAATGACCCATAAAAATTCTACTTGGCCCCCTGTTACGGATGACCGTGAGAAAGAAACCAAAGTCACCCAAAATCTGCCTTAGTCTCAAGAGACAGTCGATAGTCAAAAGAATCGACTCTTAGGATCACCATGGAGGTCCTATCCACGACCCGACACCGAATGTTATAAAACATTTAGGACTCCACGTCGTTGTCACAATTGTGTCCTACGAGATATCCGTATAACTCGCCTCTGTGATTGGTCAGTCAACCGTTTGACTTATGGCTCGTTGAACCCACCATCAACCAACGTCACAAAATAATTGCCAGAGTTATCAGCTCACGTGGGCAATTAAGGACTAAAATATAATGTTTGTTCAGTTCACTTTGTGGTGTTCAAAATTGTCGTACAACTCCACATGAAAAACAAAATATATAAATATCAAAACGATGATGTCGTATAGAGTACACAAGAAAATGAATCTAATTCATAAAAGAGTACTACAACTCAGGAACACGTTGAATTCCCATGGAATTAACATATCCTTCATGCTTATCTTGTCGTAATGGTTTAGTGAGAGGATCTGCTATATTATCATCTGTAGCAATCTTTTCTATCACTACCTCCTTTTGCTCCACGTAATCTCGGATTAAATGAGCTTTCCGTTGTACATGTCTAGACTTGTTTCTAGACTTAGGCTCCTTAGCCTGGAAGATGGCACCTCTATTGTCGCAATAGATGGTGATCGGGTCATTCGAACTAGGCACTACAGATAGTCCTTGTAAGAATTGACGCATCCACATCGCTTCCTTTGCAGCTTCAGACGCGACATAGTACTCGGACTCAGTCGTAAAATCTGCTGTAACACTTTGTTTGGAACTCTTCCAGTGATGCAGCGCCATTAAGAGTAAAAACGAATCCAGACTGAGATTTCGAGTCATCTCGATCCGTTTGGAAGCTAGCATCTGCGTAACCGGTTGCGCATAGCTTTTGATCGCCTCCATAAGTCAATGCCCTATCTTTAGTCCTCCGTAGGTACTTAAGAATGTTCTTGACAGCCATCCAATGTGATTCACCCGGATGCTGTTGGAATCGACTTGTCATACTCAATGCATATGCCACGTCCGGACGTGTGCATATCATGGCATACATGATTGATCCTATAGCCGAAGCATAAGGAATCCGGGTCATGCGCTCTTTCTCTTCCGGTGTCTCTGGTGCCTGAGACTTGCTCAAATGCACCCCTGGAGCCATAGGAAGAAACCCCTTTTTGGAGTTAGTCATGCTGAATCTCTCTAGTATCTTGTCTATATAAGACTCTGATCGAGAGATAACATCCGACGTGATCTATCTCGATAGATACGGATGCCCAAAATTCTTTGTGCCTCACCCAAATCTTTCATCTGGAAATGGTTCTTCAACCATACTTTTACCGAAGTTAAGAGAGGTATGTCATTCCCAATCAGGAGTATGTCATCAACAAACAATATTAGGAAGACAATCTTGCTCCCACTCGACTTGATATATAGACATGGTTCCTCGACCGATCGAGTAAATCCATTCTCTTTTATCACTTGGTCGAAACGATGATTCCAACTCCGAGAAGCTTGCTTAAGTCCATAAATGGAACGCTTAAGCTTGCACACTTTCTTAAGATGTTCAGGATCGATGAAACCTTCGGGTTGTACCATGTACAACTCTTCCTCCAAATAACCGTTTAAGAAGGCGGTTTTCACATCCATCTGCCAAATTTCATAGTCATGAAAAGCGGCAATCGCTAAGATAATCCGAATGGAATGCAACATGACTACGGGTGCAAAAATTTCATCGTAGTGCAAGCCTGGCACTTGGGTGAAACCTTTAGCAACTAGTCGTGCTTTACAGATATCTTGTTGACCTTCCACAGAATGCTTTATCTTGTAAAGCCATTTGCATTGAAGGGGACGAACCTTAGCAGGTAAGTCAACAAGATCCCATACGTTGTTCTCATACATGGAGTCCGTCTCGGATTGCATGGCCTCAAGCCATAGCTTTGAGTCAGAACTAGTCATGGCACCTTTATAGGTTGCGGGTTCACTACTCGTTAAGAGCAGAATGTCATCTATGTCATGTTCCTCGACCATACCAATGTATCTGTCCGGAGGAATAGAGACTCTACCCGACCTCCTAGGTTCCTCAGGAATATTAACCGCAGCCGGGATTGAAGGAACTGGTTCCTCCAATGGTTGCTCGGTATTTGGTTCTGGAATCTCCGACAGCTCGAAGGTTTTATTACTCTTCGCGTTCTCGAGAAATTCCTTCTCTAAGAATGTCGCACTAGCCGCAACAAATACACGTTGTTCGGTTGGCGAATAAAAGTAATGACCAAGTGTTCCTTTAGGATAACCTATAAAGTATGTCTTGACCGATCGCGGGCCGAGCTTATCCTCGTGTCTCCACTTGACATAAGCCTCGCAGCCCCAAACCCGTATAAAGGACAAGTTAGGGACCGTTCCCTTCCATAGTTCATATGGAGTCTTGTCAACAACTTTAGACAGACTTCGGTTAAGTATTAGACCAGCTGACAGAAGAGCATAACCCCACAATGAATCAGGCAATACGGTGTGACTCATCATGGATCGAACCATATCAAGTAGTGTTCGATTTCTCCGTTCGGACACACCATTCAACTGAGGTGTTCCAGGTGGAGTTAACTGTAAGGCAATCCCACAGTCCTTAAGGTGTTGATCAAACTCGTGTGAAAGATACTCGCCACCACGGTCTGATCGTAGTGTTTTAATCTTTCGGTTGGTTCTGTACCCGATTCTGGTATTCTTTGAATTTCTCAAAGGACTCACTTTTATGCTTCATTAAGTAGACATAGCCATATCTACTTAAATCGTCCGTGAAAGTGATAAAATACTTATAGCCTTCTCGTGCGGTGATTGACATAGGTCCACACACATCCGTATGTGTGAGTCCTAATAGGTCAGCAGCGCGCATTCCAACACCTTTGACGGAAATTCGAGTCATCTTACCAATGAGACATGATTCACACGTGCCAAATGATTGAAAATCAAAGGCCGAGATAGCTCCATTCTGTATGAGCTGTTTAACGCGTTTCTCATTAATGTGTCCCATACGGTAGTGCCATAGATAAGTTTGATCTTTGTCACCAACCTTTAACTTTTTATTCATTACGTGCAATATTTCAAAGTGGTCGATCTAAAACATAAATTCCGTTCATGGAGACTGCCTTGCCATAAATCATATCGTGTAATGAGAAAATGCAAATATTATTCTCTATTACAAATGAAAAACCAAGTTTGTCAAGTGCGAAACCGAAATAATGTTTTTGGATAGATCGGGTACATAATAGCAATTATATAAAAATAACTCAAATCCGCTAGGAAGCTGGATCACATATGTTCCCCTCGAGACGGCAGCCACTCATGCTCCATTCCCGACACGCAGTCCACCTCACCCTTTACGAGGGGTTCGATGTTTGAGCCCCCACGCACATGATTGCATAGATGAGAACCACAACCAGTATCTAGTACCCAAGTTCCGTAACTTGCATGGTTAATCTCAATCATATGAATAAAAGTAGAAGAAGAAGAAGAAGACATACCAACAGAGTAACGCGACCGCTTTTTGTCCTCATGGTATACAAGACATGTACGCCTCCAATGCCCAGTCTTGTGGCAATGGTGGCATTCCATGTTACCGGTCTTGCTCTTTGTCGCGCCTAGTGAGGTGCTCGACTCACCAGGCCCACTCTTACCTGATCCCGACTTCTTAAACTTCGGTTTACCTACTGCTAGGTCTGCCTGAGCTTTGCCCTTACCCTTGCCCTTGTTTGACACAACGAGAACATCCTGTTTCATGCTCCCACTAAACTTCATGTCCTTCTCGGTCTGTACGATATGGGAGTGTAGTGCATGAGGACTTTTCTTCAAATCATTCATATAGTAATTGGCTCTAAAGAGCGCAAAACCATCGTGGAGTGAATGAAGCATGCGGTCAATCACGATGCTCTCACTGATCTTACAATCAAGTGCCTCCAGTTTCTCGACATTCTCAATCATGCTGAGAATGTGTGGGCTAACCGGTTGGCCCTTCTGGAGTTTCGCCTCAAAGAAGCGACAGTATGCTCATAGGTCACCATTCTCGGTGCTTTCGAGAATTCCTTAGTGAGCGTGGTGAAAATCTTGTTTGCACCTTGGGCTATGAAGCGTTTCTGCAAATTGGATTCCATTGCAAAAATGAGTACGTTCTTTATCGCACCCGCTTCCATGACGAAATCGCTATACGTGGCGATTTCGTTAGCTCCAGCCGTGAGGCCTGGGTTTGGCGGGATGGGCTCAGTCAGATATCTGAGCTTCCCGTCAGCAATGGCAGCATTCCGTAATGCCGCCTCCCGATCCAAGCGAAGTTTGATCCATCATTCTTCGATCGAGTAGACGATTCATGAAGATCCGGCCGGACTCACGGTCCAATGTGGCACTTGGCATTGGGTCGTCAGCACGGCCAGCCATTTTGTTATTAGCAGTTTAAATGATCGTGATCTACACTGAAAAAGAAAGGAAAAACAAAACGAAATAAGCAACTCATCGTGGTGATTTAAGTCTATTTAAAATTCATTTTAATCGTGTAGACTCATTGCACTTGTATAATCGATCTACCTCAAGAATTATACAAATGATCCCAAGACTCAATTTCCGTAAATTGATAAGCCAACTGTTTAGCTAGTTCTACCGTTAGAACTCTCGGTCGATAGATTTCCGTAAATCCTATCTATAGTCCACCATAATCACAGGATCGTACGAGTGACCATAGTGTTGAGATAAAATAGGTCAATCAGTTCCAACTTACCCGACGTAGAAGAGGTCATATTATGCCTACCGACGAAGAAGGGATTCATTGAAGTTTGACCTATAAAGACTATTCTCAATTTTTGGTTATACGAGGAAGATCCCATCAACTTAGTTTTAATTCATTTTAAGTGAACGAAAAACTTGCATTACGTGAATGAATTAACTTAGGTGATGGCTTAAGTAAAAACGTGTGATATCTGTATATCATAGAAAACTAACGCGTAACCTCTATATGAGTCAGTTTTCATGCAATTATTAGGTGGTTTGGTTTTAGGCGGAATATGATGCAAATTATCGTTACGATAAAAAAAATATAAAAGAATGCAAAACGTAAATAAAAGTCCTAGTGTGGCCTATCCTAGCAAGATAAACATAATACAACTTTGGAATCCACCGTTGGACCCGAGAAGCTTGTCTTGATGTTCCATCTTGGTCCATGCAGCGGGAGTGAGCATCCGATCTCCATCTTTGGTCTTCTCAAAATTACAATTTAAAATTTACAAAATATAAACCTATTTACATTCTAAATTAAAACTGTAATTACAAGGAAAAGAAAAAATCAAAACGGAGATGCGAGATCTCAAAATACAACCAAGACCGTGTTCCATCATTACGGTAACACGTTCTACTAAGGCCACACTAAGTTACAACCGTTTGTAAAATTAAATACGTAATAAAAACATTCAAGGCATTCAAAGGTAACGATAAATAAAAATGCATCAACTAAAACAAAATTTATCCGTGACATAATTCTGTAATTATGTTAAATTTATCCAAACCACCTTTTAATGATTAAAACTAGTTTTGAAACCCGTGAAAAATCACGGGTCCTATACAATTTCCTTTTTTTATTAATACTACTTCTATAAAATATATTTTGATTTGAAAACATTGCAGACGATAAAATAGGATGTAAATAATGAGATTGAACATACTAACACGGTAATATAAATAATAATTATAATAAGAGATTAGTGGGGAATAGAGGCATTGTATTTGTCGTTAAAATGTGGGTCTTTGTAAAAGATACAAAAAAAAATCTAATCATGAGTAACTCTTCTTCTCCTCTATTAACAACCTAGTAAATTAATGGGATTTAGGCATTTAATAGAGAGTTTTTTTTAATGTATATGTTGAACGGATGACGCTGCTCACTGCTCTGATGATTCATGATTTATGTTAACTCGTAAATTCAGTAATGATTTGCATTCTCAATTCATCATACTCAAATTAAATAGTCTAATTACATGTATATAGACATAAGTTGTTTATATAGAAATCAATGACTAATACTTATACATGGGTTATGTATTATGTAACTTCAAAATATTGGTGCTCCGGAGATTGAGGAGTTTCTTAACCGTCAATTTACCAACGGCGGTCAAGTTTTTCTCCTTCAATAGCTAAAAGAAAAATAGCCTAACAAAGTGAATGAAGTAAGACTAATATAGTAATTGAATACATTGAATACGTGTGTCTCCATTTCAAATTTAATTATCATTTGATTGTTTTTTTTCTCATTTAAGAATTATCCGTCAATGTTGTGTCGATACTATCACTACAACTAAAAGGCCAAGAATAACTAATAGGCTAAAACCTTAGCATAATTATTGGAACAAAAATAGATAGGCTAATATCAATTAAAATGAACGACATAAAAATACATCCTCAATATGGTGATTACTCCATTCAGCTTCATATTTGATCATCCATATGAACACATCCTCCAACATCAACTATCATGTTAACTGATATTGAACTAATATCTTAAATAAAAAAATTGATAATTCTTAAATTGTGTTCTGTACTCACCGGTTGTCATGTATTAATAATTAAAATAGGAAAATCTCCCAAAAAAAGAAATTCCAAGAAAAAAAATGAGAAACATCATGCTACCTCTTAAAAAATCCACATATTTGTCGACTGTCATTTGCACGTATTGATCTCCAAGTATGTCATGCTCCTGAAAATTCAATCAATTGTACAAATTAGTATTATGCCAAAATCAATTGTACACGAAATACAAAATTGCATAAGATATACCGAGTATATTTAAAATATTATCAAATGAGTTTGACCAATATAGTAAAATCTTATCATGGAAAAGAGAACATGAGAAAAACGAATTAGTTGTAGGTTCATAAAAAATTATAATAAAAATGCATGTCTATTGTTGTGCTCATGGAATAAACATTATCATCTCAAGAAAAAAAGTACTGTAGTTATTAAGAAGTCGTAATATCATCAAAAGTTTTAAGGTAAACTAAAAATATGAATCATTATAAAGAAACTTGAGAAATAAGTTATGGAGAAAGAAGATGAAAAGTATGGTTAAATGCTTGTGGTGAATTGAATAAAGTATTGAAGTGGAAGAAGATAAAAAGTGATTGTCTGCTTTAATTTTTTCTAATATTGTAATTGTAAGAATAAATATTAGGGGACATAAAAGAAAATAATTATGATGATGAGACTTGTAATATGACTTCTTGAAATCATGTTGTTATATCACATGTCATTTAAAAATGTACTCAATGTTAGTCTTTTTATACTATTTATTATATAGATTTTAAAGAAATAAATAAATGTATACTTTAATTTTATGAGCTGTGTTAATATGAAAAAATTTAACCGATTCACTAACATCTATGTTCTCTTCCAAAATTTTCAATTAAAATGTGAAATATAATTGTAAATTATGAAACTTTTTTGTGAATTTTGGTAAGTTACATCTTTTTTTGTTTTTTTTTAGCTTATCAAATCATAAATATATACATTTAATTTAAGAATATTAATGATGTCTTTTGATTTTCTTTATTTTTATGTTACACAATATGTAAAGACATTTTTGTAAGGACTTTTAGTAATCATTCATTTTTTTATAAGAATTATATCAAATAACCAATAATCTAATAATAATTAATAAATAATTAAATAATCAATAAAAATTAATAGAAATTAATGGGATATAAAATACTAAATGTTAATGCCATGTGAAATTAAATTAAATGCTTTAATCTAACATGTTAACTATATTGTATAGATATACTTAAGTATTTACAGAATTTGTTAGTAAATTACTTAAATTATATAAATATTTTCTTATCCATATATTTTATATTTTCCAAAACCTTACCCTTTACGTGAAATAATTTCATGAACTAAATACACAGTATTATTAACCTTTTAAAATTCTATTATTAGTGTTTAATTTCACTTAAGTATTTACAGAATTTGTTTATAAATTACTTAAATTAAATAAATATTTTATTTTCCATATATTTTATATTTTCCTAAGAAAATATTTTATATGATCTTTAATACTCAATTGTCGATTAAGTAGTTCCGTAAAACATCTTCTATATACAAAAAAGTTATAGTAATAACAATAGTGAATTAATGCCTTTAAAAAAAAGTAATGAATTTGTGATAATACAATTTTTTTTTTCAACTTCATTTATCCATCTTCGTTCTTAATTTCTTACGTATTCAGTTTTTTTTTTATTATTTCGAATACATATAATACTACTCCATATGAAATATTTTGAAATTATTAACTTATAATTAATGCGTATTTTTTTATTGTAGTTTTTTTTTTAGTTATTAAATTTAAAGCTAATGGAATATGGATGGATTTTTAAAGGAAATAAGTATTTTAAATTAATGCAATATAATAATTAATTGGATAATCCATGTCATATTAGTTTGCCAAGTCACATTGTTACGTGGCTTTTTTTCATCCCATGTGGCATTGTTTACGTGGCATTTTTAGGCTAGCCTTTTAATAGTATTTATAGATTATGTGATAAAGCCGCTTTAATCATCTTAATTTTAATCCATTATAATCCGTTACTTTAAATTGCTTTAAAATAACTAAATGGTACGTGTGTGAACCGTTTCACAATTAAGCGATTGTACAGAATCCGTATCATGTACATGTTTTGGCCAAAAAGGAAAAAAATTAGAACAAAAAAAAATTCCAGCCGTGGCCAAAATAAAAAAAACGAGAAATTTTTTTTTTTTTTTTCATCAGCTCAACCGAGAGCAACAACAAATCCCAAACATAATCGATTTGAGAAAATGAAACCAATTGCAATTTAAACCTAATCCGTATAAAATTAAATCTACAATTGACAAGACCTTAACATATTGCTATAATTATCGTTTAAATTAACAATATGCAAAGAACAAATCGAAAAACAAAACAGATCAGCCGTGTATCTTCATGTCACGGTTTTCAAAGAAGAAAAAAAACAGAAAACAGCCAAAAAAAAAAAAAAAATTCGGCCGCACGGATTTCTATGCAAAAAAAAATTATCGATTCAAATCGTTTAATGAAAATCACAATGAAAAATTTACGTGGCCTCGCTCTGATACCACTTGTAGGGAAATATCCGTAAAATTCCCTTAAAATTAAGGACTATAACGCAATTTAACATGTGATTAATTGTCATAAACGAAAACAAGAGAAACGATAAAAGAATAAGAATCAACCTCGGGTCCTTGTGCAATTCGGCCTAATGAACAGAAATCAATGTAGATTTCCTCCTAATTGTTGCACCCAAGATCGTCTGTTACTATGCCCCTTGTGCTAGAAAGTACTCTCTAATTGCCTTGCAATATTGAGAGAGTTTTTGTGAGTTTTCGATGTGAGATCTAGGTTTTCAGAGAGAAATGCTCCAAAAACCTAATTTTTGTGCAAATGAAAAATGCTTAGGTCAAAAGGAGAGAAGCCCTCTCCTTTTGTTCATCTCGTCCAAACCGTGAGCAAGGGGAGGGAGTGGGCTTTCCACTTTCTCCTTATTTTAACTCGTGGTCCGACTCGATTCGCTAAATGTATATGACGGGTTTTTAATTATAAATCGTCATTCGTTATCGGATAATAAAATATCGACTAGTAACATGAATTAGTCGACATATTAATACTTGTCCGACAATGACAATATTGTATAATTAATTAATTCAATATACATTAATAAAACATAATCGTTTATATTTAATTTACGAATTAACCGCTTAATTCACTTTAGCCAGTATTATTTAATCCGTATTAAATAATTATCTCAACATCGCGTTTGACTAATTATTAGTCAATAACTCCGACTAACTGCTTAGTCATATTAGGCATCAACATGACTGTATTTTCATACCGTCACATCTCTCAAACGTATCCTATAGATGTGACTTTTAGGGATCAGTTTATCACCACCATCAGTATGACAATAACGTCAAACTTATCTAGCAAGCCAACCGTTATTGATAAACGTGGACCAACTGATAATAATACAAAAGTATACCCTTTGATCCTTTTAGAGATTTATATGTCATTGCACTAACTGTGGAGGACACCAGCCCCAACAAGCTCCCACTTGTCCGTACAAGTGTACGTGCAATAACGTTATCCGCACTAACTGGAGGACACCGGCTACAACAATTAATATGATATTTTACATGAAATATATAAAATATTAATGTGAGGTAATACTAAAATACCACGGCCAGTAGTGAAGGTTAACTTATTTTAGTGAATAAAAGTTCATTTTATTCATAAAAATGTAATAAAATCACTAAAAATCATTAAAATGAGCAATAATTTCCATAAATCATAAAAATGACCTAAAAATATTTTAGGACCAGAATATATAACATGCATAATTATTTTGTGGCATTCTCTTATAAATCACAACTTTTTAGTTTTATATGTTAACATTTTAACTCGGAAAAACAATAACCGATTATGCATGCAATATCCTATGCTCTGATACCACTTGTTAGGTTCATATACCTATTATTAGACTCTTCTAATAGTGAACAAATTAACATTTTAATATCTAGTTCTTTAGATCTAGTGCATGCATAACAAAATAAGAGATTTATAAGAAAAATAATGTCCCTTACATTATTATTTTCGGATTTATGGGCACAAGTAAGGTCTCCTACCTTCACTTGTTCTTGAGCTATAATTAGTATTAGGATGATCCTCCAAAACTCTAAATTAAGAGCTCTCCTCTTGATTGCACCCAAGATTTAACCCTTATCACTACTAAATAATATTAGCTAGATATTTGTTTAGTAATCTACCTTAAGATTGATTACTAATACTCATATATTATACTAATAATATTAGTAATGTAATTGAACAATTTGGATCATCATTTATCAAGTTTTAGAGAAAGATGAACAAGAATGTGTGAGAGAGAATAGTTTTGCATGTGTAAAAAGAGTATGCATAAAGTGAATGAATATAAGAACAAAATCCTCCAAAAATATGAAGGGTGTACCGGCTTTGGGGAGGGAGGAGGACCAATATATGGTCTTTCACTTTTCTCTTTTGTTCTTATCTAAACATTAGGTGTAAGACTAGGCTAGTGTACCCATCACATATGTCATACACTATGAACAAATGCAAACAAACAAAAGCCATTTCATCCTACCCAAAACCGGTTTCTCCTCATAAAATGGACTACCATTTTATTTTGTCAATTTGTCATTTGTCACACAATATATCACATGTAGTATGTTACATGTTATTAATTAATTTAATGCATATTTATCACATAAATATCATTTTATAAATTAATTAAATTACATACAACAAATTGACTAGTGATACTTGATCACATAAATAAAATGGGTCATATAATTATAATTCACAACGTCTTGTAATTATAATTAACCATTTATTCTTATCTCAATTGTTTCACAAATAATAAACAATATTAGTAATAAGTTATTTCAATTACTAAAATAAATCTTATTTAATCCCATTACAATAAGATATAAATTTTCTCTCTCACAAATGAATTGTTCAATCTTAAGGAATTGATCAACTTGTATCGTCATACAGTTAATCAACTTTACTGATTAGGGCATAATCCTTTAGGTGTGACCTTAAGGGATCAACTGACCACCACCGTCCTACGACAGTAACGTCAAACTCTAGGAAGCCAATCATTACCGATTAATATTGATCAGTTGACTATTTAATTTATCATCCCTTACGTATTCTTAATATGAGATTTAATTATGATATTTAAATCATGTGATCGCACTATTGTTGAGGACACATATTCCAACAATCTTCCACTTGTCCGAGACAAGTGTGCGTCACCAATTCTCTTGTCCTATTACAATCTCCCACTCAATGCAAGGTGTCTCGCAGGTCGTACTTGCACTTGATCATATCTTGAGTGGTTTTCTCGATCTGGAGTGTAACTGTCTGACCGTAATTATCTACCATAGATACCTTTCGAGTGTGGCCACGCATTTTCAGTTCACTGCTCCTCGAGTGGCCTTGAGATTTCAAATAACTCTGACAAGGGGGTGGACAATTCCTATCGCACTATTACCTTTGTCCAGCCAAAGTTCATCATAACCCAAAATATACCCATTTGACCTCATTTACGACAGTCGTAGAGTATAAATCAAAGTCAATCAGAAATTTCTGCCAACTTGGGCGAATATTCTCTAGTGAAAAGAATTGACTCACAAGAATACTATAGTAGCTCTTGCCACGACCAGGCTTTATGAATTACCAGAACTCTATAAGCGGTCACTGCCCGACAAAGTGTCCCATACAGTCTGCATATGTGATCGACTAGTCATCCCATATGACTCTATGGCACTTGAACTTGCCATCAATCGCATCACACTCTAGTCACTTTGAGACGTCACCTCATATAAGTAACTAGGGGCGAATACCATGTCAATCAAGTTCACTTTAATGGGGTTCAATTTGTCTCTACAACCCATTCGGATAAGACAAGGTAACGGGTGAGTTTAATGAAACTCAAACGATAAATGCGATTATCACATATGAATAGTCAATACACTATTACTACTTCATATATTATAATCTTTAGTGTATTATTAACACTAGTTAAAATGCAATAAAAGCTAGGCAAGTGGATATACCATATATCCATATATTCCAACTTTGTCAATTGTTATTTCCTTCAATTCAATGTTATTTCTAATAACTTGAATTTATCTCTAAGTATTTATCTAGTCTTCTTACTAGACTTGGACTCTTTAACTTGAAAGATGCTCCCACTGTTATCGCATAACTTGTGATAAAGTCATTTGTAGAGGGATTCACCCTTAATCCCTACATTGACCATTTTATCACAATTTACTTAGATTGTTTTTGTAGAATTTGCAATGCATGAAACTAAAACACTTTTCTAGTTTCTTACTCCTTCGTCAATAAAATCAACCTAGGATTTTGACAAATCCTTCTCGGTTTGGAAACTAAAGTTTGTGCAACCCTTCAACACATGACTTAGTTTATCATCCAAACAATCGAACAAATCCTCAATTGTTCTTTAAGGCTTTCACAAGACCATCTTATGAATTAACTTGTTATTGACTTAATTATGCTCTTAGCATATGATTCATCATGAAATGTACATTTAATGACATACATGATCATTCTAATTGCGGAAACATTAGCAATCAATCTCATGTGATCAACAACTTAATAGGTTCAGTGAACGACCATGACTCCATCATTGTAGTTCCACTTTCATCACCATGAATAACGTATTCAACCTGGTTGATTTTAAACAGTTATGAAAGATCTTATCATCATAAGACCCTTAACTCTATGCCAATATTCTCTCTCATAGATTCATAAATCTTTAGAATATATCGCACTTTTTCCTAGTCTCCCAAATACTCTTTTACAGAAGAAGGCATTGGTACATTATTCTCAATAAGTTATATGTTATCAACATATAAGACATGGAACAAATAATTCTTGCTCGCACTTAACTTCATGTATAATCATGATTCTTTAATCATGTGAATAAAACTATTCACAATTATCACATGAACGAAAAGTACAATCCTTTAATGCTAGCTTAAGACCATCTTGTGATCACTTAAGATAGCTACGCATAATATGTTAGGATTCTTAGATCTTTATCTAAGGTTTTGTGTTTCAAACACTTCCTTCTCTAAATTCCCATTTTAGAAAAGCTGATTTTAATTATCATTTGCCATTCTTCATTAAAATGCAATGCGGCAATTTCTAACATAATTTATCATAATTAACATCTTCATGTCAATCTATGCACTTAAGTACTCTAAAGCTCTATTTACTTTTGAGGAGACCCTCGCCTTAAAGTAAATCTACTCTTGAGTAACAATTTTTGAATTGTAATGCTATGGCTCGTATGTAACAAGGTCGATTTGGGACAAGGTCATAATACCATTACTTTCAGAAAGCAATATTTTAACAACAAGTCATGTGTGCTAAACTCCCACGGAGTTATACTCCTACTCTATCTTTATAGATTATAGTTCCATTACTTTCACAAAGTAACTCATTAATTATAAGACATGTTTGTGACGATCTAATTTACTCCCACTCTATCTCTTAGAAATACCTCTATCTTCTTAAGAGATAGCTTTGTGAGTTACAAACATATATGGTGAAGTAATTGGAAGTTTGTCCTAGACTTACGTGTTAACACATAAAAGACCAGCTCTATCATGGCAGCTTGATTCATGTCATATGCGAGTCTGATCCATGTTATTTGTTAAATAGACTCTCTATTTCAGGTATTTCCTGGTTGACCATCCGCTTAGAATTACGTGTCCGTCTTGGATTGCAAATTCCCAAAATTGAGTTTAATAACTCAAATCGACTCATATTAGTTTGATCTTATGGGTAGTGACATTAGGTCATAATCCATATTTTAATAAATCAAATTCATTACTTAGATCTTTGCCACTACGTTAGTACTTTGTTCAATTGGTTCTCTACATCATTTAGAAATTCCTTAAATTTCTCAAATGCTTCACGTTATATTTGATAAAGTAAATATACCCATATCCACTTGAATCATCGGTAAAAGTGACGAAGTAGTCATAAATTCCCTTTGCGGTGATGCTAATTAGAACACATACATCGGCATGTATTAGTCCCAACAAATCACTTGCTCATATCCCTTTACCACTAAAAGGGGTAAAAATTATTTTGCAAAAGAGACAAGATTCGCATATTCCATATGATTGAGAATCAAATGGTTCATAAAATCTAGTCAATACTCGCTTTCAATGCGTTTCTCATTTATGTGACCTAATTAAAAAAGCCAAATGTACAAATCACTTGGATTAAAAGTTTGAGTCTTTTGGATCGTATTAAGAAGATATCTCTGCTTGAGTTGGAAGTATCTAAAACTTGTATATCATAAAGATAAGTTACATGCCTCACAGCCATGTCTATTTTCAACAAAATACAACAATTGTTTTTTATGGTTAAATATGAATCCTTCCATGTCTAACAGGAAATAACATTTTAGATAAAATTGGTACATAATAACAATTATGTAAATTACAACTCAAAGCTTTTAGCAAAAAAAAGTACATAAGTCCCTCTCTAAGTGGAGGCTACCCTAGCTCAATTTCCTTGTCGGAGATTTATATCACTCTTGTTTAGCTTTTCCACATTTTCAAGTCTCACTTGGAGTAATAAGTCTAACTTTGATATCTCCCAAATACTTGGGGCAATTTCGCTTCCAATGGCCCATGACATTACAATAATGACATTCATCATAAGATTGGGCACCCTTCTTGGTCTTGGTTATGGTAGTCTCACTATCCATTTCCAATTCATTATCAGGTTTGGGTTTCTCACCCATCTTTGCTTTTCCTTTAATAATACCAATATTACTTTCAGTTGCAAGAACACTCTTGCTAGAACTCCCACTTGATTTAATATTTCTCCTTGTTTCTTCAAACAAGGATACCTTGGGTTTAGTTAGATTTTCTTCACAAGATTTTCTTACCAAAGTGGTGGGCATTAATATTGGAGTGGGTGGTGTGGAGGTGGTAAAGAAGCAAAAATTTCCATCCTGACCAATGCCAACGCGTATTTCTCTAATCATATCATTGTCATACTCGGAGCATTTTTCATCAAATGATTGGAGCCATAAATCAATGGTGATTGGTGTAGGAGTATTAGATGAATTCATTGCGTATAATTAACTACAAAAATGGAAATAAAGGAAATAATTAACATCTATCGTTTTAATCAAACTTGTAAGCACTTTAAACAAGTTTTAGCATTTATATAGTGACCTCTACCCAACTATTATAAATTATTCCGAGATCCAAATTCATATTAACTCGGGCACGGTGAGCCGATTCATCCCTTATTAATATAACTCGGTGGATTAACCTCTTAATCGATTCTACTTCTAGAACTCTCGGTCGATAAAAATTACTCTAATATTTATCTTTAGCCCAGAACACATGCGACTACGGTCACGAATATTTCCGTTGAGCTCAATCCAAATTTCGATGTAATAACTTCTTATTACCCATTTACCCAACGTGACAAGTTTAGTACCCCGGTGAGTCGAGCCTACTTCCTCATGAAATTGGGACTCATGGTTTCTACTATTTGGTAAGGCTAATTCTCAATTATTATAAGTGAGAGGTCTTGTCAATTTATTATCTATCATGTTTTAAGTGAACTAAAGCGGTGAACTACGATAATTATAGTTGAAACGGCCGATAACTCGATATGATTTGCATGTGTTGTTATGGGAATTTGGCAATGCATGCAACATATTAAAAGAAATGCAAGGCAATAATAAAAAATTCCTAGTATGACCTTCCTAAAATAGAAAATCAAATAATCTATTACGTATTTGGAAACCTACTCCTTTGGTCCCTTGAATATTCAAGTGGCATGCCTCCCAAGAATACCGTCTTTGTCGGAACGCCTTCCCGAATGGCACCGTCTTGAAGAAACTCCATAATTACAAATAATAATAAAAATACAAAGCAATTCCTATTATAAATTTGTAATATGAAAAACTAGTAAAAATAAAAGTGATACGAGATCACATTAAATTACAACTGAATCAATATTTCCTTTCATTACGGGTAATATCGATTAAAACTAAGGTCATACTAAGATAAAATTTTATACCCAAAAAGAAAGTTAATGACTCAGTGCTTGATTTTCGTCCTATTTATTGTTGTACTACCTTCTATAAAACTGTCAGTAAAATTCTTTCTGGTAGACTTCAAAAGCTCCTCCTTGATATTATTGGGCTTGAGCAAGCAGCTTTTGTTCAAAGGAGGAACATTCATGAGAACATTATGCTCTCACAGGCTTTAGTTAAGGGTTATGACAGGAAACATTTAACTCCTAGGTGCCTTGTTAAAGTTGACATCCGCAAAGCTTTTGACTCCCTGCAATGGTCATTCATCAAGAATATGCTCATGGCTTTTAACTTCCCTCCCTTATTCATTACTTGGATTATGGGATGTCTATCTAGTTTCTGGTTCTCTATAAAGCTGAATGGGGGTACTCATGGTTTCTTCAAAGGCTGTAGTGGTATAAGACAAGGTGATCCTCTTTCACCTTACATTTTTGTCTTAAGCATGGAGGTGCTTTCTAGGTATCTGAGGGTTATCTATACTAAACCTTTGGTTTCTTATCACCCTAAATGCTCCAAGTTGGCCCTCACACATCTTATTTTTGCGGATGATCTTATGATATTCACTAGAGGTGATGTTCCCTCTGTTCAAGCTGTGCTAAATACTCTCAAAGATTTTTCTAGTTGGTCTGGTCTTCATGCTAATATTGATAAGACTGACATTTACTTTGGGGGAGTCCATTCTACTATCAAAAGTCAGATCCTCCATGCTAGAGGTTTTTCTGAAGGCACTTTCTCATTCAGGTACCTTGGGCTTCCTTTGAACACTGCCAGAAACACTATTGATATGTATGCTGCTCTTATCAGCAAAATTCAGGCTTCTGTCCAACACTGGTCATCAAAATTCTTATCCTATGCTGGAAAACTCCAACTGCTAAACTCTGTTATATTTGGTCTAGAGAATTTCTGGTTGCAGGTGGACTCTTGCCTAAAAGTGTTCTTAAAATGATTAATAAGATGTGCAAAAATTTCTTTTGGGGAATTGCAGATAATAGTCGAAAGCTTATTATGAAGAGTTGGTCTAGTATTTGTTCCCCTAAGGATGAGGAGGGGCTGGGGGTAAAGGAGATTCGGTCCTGGAATAAAGCGCTCATCAGTAAATGGATTTGGCTACTTGATAAAAATCCAGTTAGTATATGGTGTCAATGGAACAAAGCTTATAACTTCCCTCATTGTTCCATCTGGGAGCTGTCTTGCAAAGGGCATTTCTCTGAAAGTTCCAGGAGCATTCTCTCAGTTAAGGATGCTCTGGTCAGCTCTGTTGGTTCTGGTTCTTCTGCTAGGCAGCTGCTTGATTCCTGGACTAAATCTGGGAAGTTTATTGCTCAGTCTGCTTATGACCGGTTTAGAGACAAACATCCCCTTCAAATCTGTTATAAGGCTATTGCTAGGAGAACTATTGTGCCTAAGCATGGCATCATTACTTTACTGGTTATTCAGAAGAAGCTTGCCACTGTTGATTCCCTTCAAGCTAGAGGACTTGTATTGATGAACAGATGCATACTTTGCAAAAATGCTTGTGAATCACACTCGCATCTCTTCTTTAAATGTCCTTTCTCTCGTGAGGTTTGGTATGGGTTGCTGAATTGGATGCATATCTCTGGTCGCACTGATAACTACATCTATGAGCTTCTGTGGGCTAAGAGTAGAGGCAGTAGCAGACATTGGAAAAATGCTTGGTTCTCTAGCTGCATCGCTGGTGCTATCTACTCCCTTTGGGGGGAACGGAATAGGAGGATTTTTAATGCCACAGAATCTACAATCGCTCGTCCTTCACTCCATCAAGTTCACTGTTAGTACATTTTTACTAAATGTCACTTTCCCTAAGCCTGATCTTAGGATTATTAATAGTCTTAGTGTTTCTTAGCCTCCCTCGTTTGTGGAGGCTTTAGGGGATATACTTTTGTAATGCAATGTATCTTTTTCTTTACCCCTTGAGGATGAATAAGAGGATTATAACAAAAAAAAAATACATAATTCAAAATTAAAAATTACATAAATAAAAGGACATTCAACAATTTAAATATGCAGCATTATAATATGTATCTATCATGCCAAATTATGTGCCAAATCGCCCTATTTAACTTACATCATATTTATAACCCGGTTTTATGGAAATGCGTGATAATAACCTCTTAAAATTAAAAATTAACACTTAAATCACATCTAAGCTCAAGTTAATTCTCCTAACACTCTTAGGACTCAAAAAGTAGTCATCAGTCAATTTTTGACAATAATTCAACTTGATTTAAGTTTTATGCTCATATTTGACCTTAAAATCATAATATATATGAAATAAATCCAAATTAAATTACAATAATTTCAAATTTTGAATTTTAATTTTTTGAATATTCTGGAAAAATTCCATGACACTCATAATGTCAAAAACCATGGTTAAAATTTTCGAATTAATTTTGAGAAAATATAGTTGCAATTTATCGGTTTTATCTCATAAAACATCTAAAGTATCCAAAAATTAATCCAACTAATTTTACAACTTTAGATCTGATAAGTAGGATATTTATGCAACCTAAAATAATTTTCTTACGCCATGCAATTCGTTTTAGCTATTTATGCTAAAATAGTCACTATTTATGCCATTTTTACTCTAAAAATTCATAAATCATGCTAAATGAGATCATTTCATCTCAAAATTTACATACACTCTTCAAATCATTCATGTGATAACATATTAAAGTTTCATGATTCCAATTCAAAATTTAACTATTTTTAACCATTTTACCTCTTTTAATCCATTTTTATCTCATAAAAATCATAAATTATGCAATATTAATCCAATTAATACGAGATTTTACACACAACTTGTAAAATATTCATTTGAGGTCATATAAAATTTTCAAGGTCATAGAGTAAGTTTAACCATTTTTAATTATTTTACTTCCATTTATGCCATTTTTACACTAAAAATTCATAAATCATGAAACATTAATCACATTAATATGATATTTTACATGAAATACATAAAATATTAATGTGAGGTAATACTAAAATACCATGGCCAGTAGTGAAGGTTAACTTATTTTAGTGAATAAAAGTTCATGTATTCATAAAAATGTAATAAAATCACTAAAAATCATTAAAATGAGCAATAAATTTCCATAAATCATAAAAATGACCTAAAAATATTTTAGGACCAGAATATATAATATGCATAATTATTTCGTGGCATTCTCTTATAAATCACAACTTTTTAGTTTTATATGTTAACATTTTAACTCGGAAAAACAATAACCGATTATGCATGCAATATCCTATGCTCTGATACCACTTGTTAGGTTCATATACCTATTATTAGACTCTTCTAATAGTGAACAAATTAACATTTTAATATCTAGTTCTTTAGATCTAGTGCATGCATAACAAAATAAGAGATTTATAAGAAAAATAATGTCCCTTACATTATTATTTTCGGATTTATGAGCACAAGTAAGGTCTCCTACCTTCACTTGTTCTTGAGCTATAATTAGTATTAGGATGATCCTCCAAAACTCTAAATTAAGAGCTCTCCTCTTGATTGCACCCAAGATTTAACCCTTATCACTACTAAATAATATTTGCTAGATATTTGTTTAGTAGTCTACCTTAAGATTGATTACTAATACTCATATATTATACTAATAATATTAGTAATGTAATTGAACAATTTGGATCATCATTTATCAAGTTTTAGAGAAAGATGAACAAGAATGTGTGAGAGAGGATAGTTTTGCATGTGTAAAAAGAGTATGCATAAAGTGAATGAATATAAGAACAAAATCCTCCAAAAATATGAAGGGTGTACCGGCTTTGGGGAGGGAGGAGGACCAATATATGGTCTTTCACTTTTCCCTTTTGTTCTTATCTAAACATTATGTGTAAGACTAGGCTAGTGTACCCATCACATATGGCATACACTATGAACAAATGCAAACAAACAAAAGCCATTTCATCCTACCCAAAACCTGTTTCTCCTCATAAAATGGACTACCATTTTATTTTGTCAATTTGTCATTTGTCACACAATATATCACATGTAGTATGTTACATGTTATTAATTAATTTAATGCATATTTATCACACAAATATCATTTTATAAATTAATTAAATTACATACAACAAATTGACTAGTGATACTTGATCACATAAATAAAATGGGTCATATAATTATAATTCACAACGTCTTGTAATTATGATTAACCATTCATTCTTATCTCAATTGTTTCACAAATAATAAACAATATTAGTAATAAGTTATTTCAATTACTAAAATAAATCTTATTTAATCCCATTACAAAAAGATATAAATTTTCTCTCTCACAAATGAATTGTTCAATCTTAAGGAATTGGTCAACTTGTATCGTCATACAATTAATCAACTTTACTGATTAAGGCATAATCCTTTAGGTGTGACCTTAAGGGATCAACTGACCACCACCGTCCTACGACAGTAACGTCAAACTCTAGGAAGCCAATCGTTATCGATTAATGTTGATCAGTTGACTATTTAATTTATCATCCCTTACGTATTCTTAATATGAGATTTAATTATGATATTTAAATCATGTGATCGCACTATTTTTGAGGACATATATTCCAACAAGCTTCCCCGTCCATAGTCTCCAACTTGTATGCCCCATTACCCACGATGCCTTCTATGCGGTAGGGACATTCCCAGTTATAGGCGAATTTACCTGTACTCTGATTCTTGGTGTTTGGGAATACCTTCCTGAGTACCAGGTCCCCTATCTGCAGCGTTCTCAGTCTTACGTTTTTGTTGTAACTCCTGACTGTTGTCTGTTTGTAGGCTGCCATCCTGATTTGGGCACTGGTTCTTGGCTTATCAATGGTATCCAGGCTGCTGGACATTTCTACCCGGTTCCTCTCTTCGGTGGCATTGGCATATCGATGCGTCGATTGCACCTCGTAGGAATAACCGCTCACCCCCATATACCGCATCTGAATGATGTTTGACCTGTTGCCACTTTGGGGGTGGTTCTATCAGACCATAGTACGAAGGGGAGCTCATCTGCCCAGTTGGCTCATATCTCCTCCAGCCTTCTTTTTAGGTTGTTCATGACTATCTTGTTGCTGGATTCTTCCTGACCGTTGGACTGTGGATTCCTAGGAGTAGACTTAAACATCTTAATGTTCCACCTGGCGCAGTAGTCTTCCGTTCTGTTGGATATGAATTGTGACTCGTTGTCACATATGATTTCTGAAGGGATGTCGTATCTGCTGACTATGTTCCTCTTGATGAAAGATATCACATGCTTCTTCAGGATCTGAGGGAAAGTTTCTGCCATTATCCATTTAGAGAAGTAGTCCGTCATTGCCAGCATGTATGTCCTGTTTCCAGAAGCACGGGGTAATGGTCCCATAATGTCCATTCCCCATTTGATAAAAGGCCAAGGCGAGATGATCGGATACATATGTTCTGTTGGCTGGTGGTTGACAGGAGCGTGCCTTTGGCATTCTTCTCATTTCTTGACGTAATGTATGGCGTCCTTCCTCATGGTAGGCCAGAAGTAACCCTGCCTTAGTGTCTTGTTGGACAGGCTCCTACCCCCTGTGTGATTTCCACAATCACCACTATGTATATCACACATTACTGCATGTGCCTCCTGTATGCTTAAGCACCTCAGATAGGGTCCTGCCGAGGACTTCCTAAATAGGATACCATCAATGAGTACGAATCTGGAGGATTTCATTTTGAAGCTCCTGGTGTCTTTCTGGTCAGGTGGTAATACCTCATCATGTAGCCAACTAATGTAAGGCTTGCGCCAATCATCAGTTTCTTCTTGGGGTGTGGCAGTACACAGTATCCCTGCCTCGTATGTCCACTGGGTGGATGCAGCCTTACTAGCGTTCTACTATTCATTCTGGCGTATTGCATGTTTCATGACATGTATGAATGGTATAGGACCCACTGCCCCTGGAGTGAAGGCTGCTCCCAGGGTGGCGAGAGCATCTGCTTCAACATACTGGTCCCTTGGTATCCGCTGGATGTGGAAGGAGGCAAAACGGAGTTTGAGCTCCTTCGCCACTTCCAGGTAGGCTACCATTTTAGGACCCCTGGCCGTGTACACGTAATTCACGTGGTTGACAATCAGTTGGGAGTCACTATACACTTTGATGTGGTTGATTTTTATTTCTAAGGCTAATTGGAGTCCAAAGATTAGGGCCTCGTATTCAGCCTCGTTATTCGTTGCTTTGAACTCGCACCATACTGCCTATGTTATTTGTTCCCCCTGAGGTGATTTCAGTACCAGCCCTAGCCCTGATCCCTTCGTGTTGGATGCCCCATCAACATGTAATTCCTATACCTGCTCCCCTATAGCCTCACTTAGTGTGAACCCCCCCGCGGTTATACAAAAACATACACATATAATTAGTAACGGAAAATACGTAAGTTATTAAAACTTCAATGCATGGCCGCAGAATTCACTGAAAACATTTGAAAAATAAACCTAATTACTAAATTTACAAAATAAATACATAATACAAACAGAAATATACAAGGGATCTCAGATCCCTCCAAATTTCCAAAAATGCAATAACGAACGATAATCAAAAGGGTATATCGTTGCCTCGGCAACACTCGCTAGCCACTCGTCCTGTAACCCCTAGCATATACCACTGACATGTCACCTGTCATTCATAAAAATGAATGCCACAGTCAGTGGGGAGTAACTCAGGTGTCCTCCAGCCATATTAATATGTAATAACATAAGTACAATACAAAACATATACAACATAGAAAAGATAAATAAGATAAATAAATCATGTAATAACGGAACTGAAACAAACAAAACGTGTCCCACTTTACTACGACCAAAAACGACATCGTAGTAAAGGAAGCACGAGGATAACCCATGCCAAAAATGACGTACTGGACTACTGTCAATGTACAAATGCTAAATCAACCATAAACAAAACCACGATCTCCCGGTAGGACAGCTAATTAGCATCACGCTTTCGGGATACAACACATACCCCGACAATCATCGGACTACAACACATAGCTGATATAAGCAGTCCTAGCTTAAGTAAGTACCAGCCTTTCGATAACCCGACACTATACTCTCGGAATACAACACGTATCCGAATCAACGGCTACAGTAACTTCTCGTAACCCCGAGACTCGTAACCGGGCTACACCACATAACCACGGCAGAGTAACTTCAATCCGGCCACTTAGTCCACGACACATGAGCTAGGATCCGAATTGAAACGATCGTAACAAATGAGATTGATTATTACTAGTATAGAATGACAAACACACTGAGGCTCAATATACTTACATATCCAGCATGGACTAACCATACAACCCAAAGGTGGAAACAACCACGCAACACGGGAATGGGAATAAACACACATGAATATGAAAATACCACCTTATATTGGCCGAACAATATATCTTGCATCCCGTACCTATTTCAACATAATTAAAGTACATATATATAGGGCCTATAATGTTTATTGTCTCACCTGCAACAAAAAAAAATATAGAAAGGCAAGTCCAGACAACAATATATCACTCCCATTTACCAAAATTGATAAGTAAATGCATCCAAACTATCTCTAAGTGTCAGTTTACACCGTCTTAAATATACAACACACTAACTAGCATTCCAAATGATCCCTACGGATCAGTATACACTGTCTCAATCATTTCCACATATCAGTATACACCGTCTCAACTATAGAACATGCTAATTAGCATCCAAAATGATCCCTATATATCAGTATACACCATCTTAACTATAGAACATGCTAATTAGCATCCAAAATGATCCCTATATATCAGTATACACCGTCTCAACTATACAATAAACTCACCAGCAATCAAAATACACATATTTTACAAGTAATATTGAGTAACTTGTCATCGTTACCTTTTTGCGAGCGAACAAGTCCTCCATGACGTAAATGTCTTGTAACTTTCGTATATCTCAAATTTCCTACAACCTTCTTACAATAAATAAAACTGAAACTATAAAATGGGGTTGTAAAATTCTATAATTAAACTTAATTTTACTTACAATGGAATGACGAGAACGACGAGAGGAGTGCTATGGAACAAAAATAGTTGAAAACGGATGAGAAACGAAGCACCGACGTCGATTAACAGATCAAATTTCAAAAAAAGAAAGAAAAATATATAAAAGAAGGAAATAGAATGAAGAAGAAGAAAGGAGAGACATGAGGGAGTGAAAAATGAGACATCAGCCTACCAGCCTGCTACTTATTATACGTACGTTTCTTCATCGTTAAGTAATTTCGCTAGTTTCTAAAATCGTCTCGAGTTAAATTAAACCAATTTGAGAGAGTCCCATAAATGAAATGCAATCAATAATAAATAAATTTAATGAGTGAAAAAAAAAAAGCAAACTCAACTAGTTAGCGGAATTAATACAAAACCAGCTTGAATCAGAATTAGTAGTGATTTTTACTAAATTAGCGGATTTTAAAGATATTTGCTAATTTATCGGAACAAACTCGAAATAGCTAACTGGAAGATTCTCCTCAGATCCGTCTGGAGCCCACTTAGCTCGACTTCGATAAAAGGTACTCGGAAAGAAGCAAAAATTATTAAATAAATAAAACTATTTACGTGAACCCATAAAATATCAGCTAAACAAACTCGGGCTAACTTTCAAAAGAACTTATTAACGATTACTAAATTTAACGTAATGAATTATATGAAATTAATTAATTAGCTGAAAAAATAATATATAAATCGTTAACCAGCGTAATTAAATACAAAGTAGCAATTAAAAGAATTTTATCAAACATAATAAAATACGAGGTGTTACAATCACCCCACCTTCAAAAAGTTTCGTCCTCGAAACTTGAATGTAGAAAACCAAAACTCAAAGAAAAGTTAATTAGTCTTCAAAGATGTTGGTTGACAAAAAGGATACAAAATAAAAGTTAAAATCAAAACAGTTATTTAACAAGTTTTCAAGAAAGATTTATAACATTATTCTCGCTCGATTGAACGATCGAGTGCCCGTCACAAACAACAACTCTATCGGTCTAATTCCAAGACAAGCCGAAACAAAACTCAAAATTAATGCGTTGACAAGTGTTACAAAACTCAAAATTTATATATAGTGAAACTTTACATTTGGTAAAACACGTTTGTAAAGACAGAGAAAGATGTGTAATAAAATCCAAAGATAAAGCAAAAATTTTAATTTAAAGTAAACGACTTCTCAAAATTGTAATGCTGAGTAACGAAAAGCAGTATAAACTGAATCGCCGGGAAAAGGAAAAGTAAAGAAACAATGAATAAATCGATGGGTAAACATATTGAGAAAAGTTATAAACAAGATGTTTAATGGACTGCGAAAGAACTACGGAAGCTAAATTTCTAATTCGAAACGGAGGAGTGCGAAGAATAAATGAAGAAAATGATGACTTTAATCCCCGACAATCATCGCCTAATATCAAAAGTTTCACTTTAGTATAAGAATAACCCAAATGAAAGAAAACAGAAGTCAAATACTTACTGATAACTCAATGATTTTGGGGCACAGGTAAAAGTGCATCAAAACAATGGTTACATGGATGAAAGAATTAGTGGAGCTGGTAAGTGTCACACACGAGAGATGATATAGGATATCCAATAGAATCAACGGCAACAGTAACTTCCCGTAACCCCGAGACTCGTAACCGGGCTACACCACATAACCACAGCAGAGTAACTTCAATCCGGCCACCTAGTCCACGACATATGAGCTAGGATCCGAATTGAAACGATCGTAACAAATGAGATTGATTATTACTAGTATAGAATGACAAACACACTGAGGCTCAATATACTTACATATCCAGCATGGACTAACCATACAACCCAAAGGTGGAAACAACCACGTAACACGGGAATGGGAATAAACACACATGAATATGAAAATACCACCTTATATTGGCCGAACAATCTATCTTGCATCCTCTAACTATTTCAACATAATTAAAGTACATACATATAGGGCCTATAATGTTTACTGTCTCACCTGCAAGAAAATACAAATATAGAAAGTCAAGTCCAGACAACAATATATCACTCCCATTTACCAAACTTGATAAGTAAATGCATCCAAACTATCTCTAAGTGTCAGTTTACACCGTCTTAAATATACAACAGACTAACTAGCATTCCAAATGATCCCACGGATCAGTATACACCGTCACAATCATTTCCACATATCAGTATACACCGTCTCAACTATAGAACATGCTAATTAGCATCCAAAATGATCCCTATATATCAGTATACACTGTCTTAACTATAGAACACGCTAATTAGTATCCAAAATGATCCCTATATATCAGTATACACCGTCTCAACTATAGAACATGCTAATTAGCATCCAAAATGATCCCTATATATCAGTATACACCGTCTCAACTATACAACAAACTCACCAGCAATCAAAATACACATATTTTACAAGTAATATTGAGTAACTTGTCATCGTTACCTTTTTGCGAGCGAACTAGTCCTCCATGACGTAAAAGTCTTGTAACGGACCGTATATCTCAGCCGCTACAACCTTCTTACAATAAATAAAACTGAAACTATAAAATGGGGTTGTAAAAATCTATAATTAAACTGAATTTTACTTACAACGGAATGACGAGAACGATGAGAGGAGTGCTATGGAACAAAAATAGTTGAAAACGGATGAGAAACGAAGCACCGACGTCGATTAACAGATCAAATTTCAAAAAAAATAAAGAAAAATATATAAAAGAAGGAAATAGAATGAAGAAGAAGAAAGGAGAGACGTGAGGGAGTGAAAAATGAGACATCAGCCTACCAGCCTGCTACTTATTATACGTACGTTTCTTCATCGTTAAGTAATTTCGCTAGTTTCTAAAATCGTCTCAAGTTAAATTAAACCAATTTGAGAGAGTCCCATAAATAAAATGCAATCAATAATAAATAAATTTAATGAGTGAAAAAAAAAAAAGCAAACTCATCTAGTTAGCGGAATTAATACGAAACCAGCTCGAATCAGAATTAGTAGCGATTTTTACTAAATTAGCGGATTTTAAAGATATTTGCTAATTTAGCGGAACAAACTCGAAATAGCTAACTGGACGATTCTCCTCAGATCCGTCTGGAGCCCACTTAGCTCGACTTCGATAAAAGGTACCCGGAAAGAAGCAAAAATTATTAAATAAATAAAACTATTTACGTGAACCCATAAAAAGTCAGCTAAACAAACTCGAGCTAACTTTCAAAAGAACTTATTAACGATTACTAAATTTAACGTAATGAATTATAATGAAATTAATTTGTTAGCTGAGAAAATAATATATAAATCGTTAACCAGCGTAATTAAATACAATGTATCAATTAAATGAATTTTATCAAACATAATAAAATACGAGGTGTTACACTTCGGGTCAAGATTTCACTGTCGGCTTGTTCTTGAAGGGTGGGACTAAAATCTGACACAAAGTCAGCTAGGGCTTGGGACTTTGTGGCTGTTCGGGGTTCAAATTTTAGGTCGTACCCACTTAGGTGGACAGACCACTTAACCATTCTCCCTGACAGTTCGGGTTTCCTCATTATGGTTCTCAAGGGGTAGTTGGTCACGACTGAAATTGTATGTGACTCAAAATAGGGACGCAATTTGTACGAAGCAGTAACAAGTGCTAAAACGAGTTTTTCTAGAGATGTGTACCGGTCTCTGCAGTAACGAGAGACTTGCTTATATAGTATACTTGGTTTCGCATACCTTCGTGCTCTCATACCAAGATCTTGCTTACAGCCGCCTCTCATCGTGATACAAGTACAATGGTTCTCCCTGTTCTGGCTTGGAGAGAAGAGGAGGGTTGCTTAGGTACTGCTTGAGCTCGCCAAACGCCTTTTCTTGCTACTGCGTCCATTCAAACTTCTAGCTCTTCCTCAGGATGTCATAAAACAATCGGCACCTGTCTGAGGACCTTGATATGAACCGGTTTAGGGCTGCTACTTGTCCTGTGAGCCTCTGTACGTTCTTTGGCTTCTGAGGAGATTCTAACTGGAGTACTGCTTTGATTTGCTCCGTGCTGGCCTCTATCCCTCTTTGCGTCACCAAGTACCCCAGGAATTTCCCGAGGAGACTCCAAAAGTGCATTTCATGGGGTTCAGCTTCATATGGTATTTTCTGAGGATCGAGAAGGTATTTTCCAGATGGGACATGTGTTGTTCAACCTTCTCGGATTTGACTACCATATCGTCAATGTAGACTTCCATTGTTCTCCATATCTCCTCCTTGAACATTCTGTTCACCACGCGCTGATAGGTGGAACCGACATTCTGGAGGCCAAAGGGCAACACATATTAGCAGTACAAGTCTCTGTCAGATCTAAAGGCTGTTTTCTCCTGATCCTTAGGGTCCATTTTTATCTGGTTTTACCCACTCTAGGCGTCAAGGAAGGTAAGTAGCTCATGCCCTAATGTTGCGTCTACCATGGAATCAATGTGCCGCAAGGGGGGAACAGGTCTTTTGGGCAAGCTTTCTTAAGATCTGTGAAATCAACACATATTGTCCACTTGTTGTTCTTATTGGGTACAACCACAACATTCGAGAGCCATTTTGGGTAGTTAACTTCCCTGATCTTGCCTGCTGCGAGGAGGTTGTCTACCTCCTGGTTCATCACCTCGTTCCTTTCAGGAGAAAATTTCCGCCTTTTCTGCCGGACTGGAGGAAAGATGGGGTCTACATTTAACCAGTGTGTGATTACACCTGGATCAATGCCAATCATGTCTCTATGGGACCAGGTGAAACAATCCATGTTAGTACGTAGAAATTCAATTATCTGCTCACGGATGTTACCTGCACAATCAACTCCTACCAGCACTATTCTTGCTGGAAACTCTGGATCCAGGACTACTTCGGCGAGCTCCTCCTGGGGAGGTGCGATATACTCCCTCTGGACACACAGTTTCTGTAATTGCTATGCTAGACCAGCTGCAGTGGGTTTCAGAGCGTTCTTGTAGCAATCCCGAGCGACATTTTGATCTCCCCGTATCTCCTGTACCTCCCATGGTGTAGGGAACTTTAGGCTCTGATGGTACGTTGATGGTACCGCTTTCATTTCATGGATCCAAGGCCTGCCAAGTATCACGTTATAAGTTGACGGACCATCAATGACCAAGTACCGTACCTGTTTGTTCATACCCCCTGCAAAGGGAGGTATCACTATTTCTCCAAGGGATTGTTTAATTCCTCCGCTGAAGCCTACCAAGGGTACTGCCTTCTGCACCAGTCTTTCTCGCTAAACCCCATGTTCTTCAAGGTTTCCAGCATTGTTAGATTCACAGAGCTTCCTGTATCTACCAATATCTTTTTAACAAGGCAATTCCCTATAGAAAGGGTAATGATCAAGGCGTCATGGTGGTGTTCTGCCTCATCGGGTATGTCTGCCTCGTCGAATGAAATTGCTAGTAGATCATGTCTGCTGACCCTGAGGGAGAACTCCAGTTTATCTCCTTTGGTCTCAGTTGCATGGCGCTTTGCTGCTGAATAAGTGAGACCACATATCTCTGACTCTGCTGTGATGACACTCACGACCTTTGAGTAAGGTGGAGGTGGGGATGGTTGGGCCTGGTCAGCAGTATTGACCTTTCCAGATTTCGCTCCCTTGGGGAGCAGGTGATCCAAGCATCCGGCACTGTAGAAGTGTTTTAGTTCCTTTCGTAATACTACACAATCCTCTGTATTGTGGCCAATATCGTTGCGGTATTCACACCTTTTGCTGGCGTCTCTTCTGTCGTTATCCCTGGGGGTAGGATTTTTGGGCCACCTGGCCCTCTGCCCTAGTTCCCTGATTGCCTTGAAGACCCCACCAAGTCCAGTGGTGAACCCATACTCGCTGAGCTTAGGAGGAGCCTCAGTGCTCTCTGTTTCTCCTTAGACTTTGTTCACTGTGTTCTTGTTGTAGGGTTTGGCTCTTTCGTTCTTCTTCTCTGTTGTGATTTTTCTGCTGGACGACTCTGTTCTGTACAGGTCCCTTCTATCCTCATCCTCTTCTAGGCAATAAGTAGCCTCTGCCATTTGTTTGAATTCCTCGAAGGTGGCACATAGGTGCTTGGTGAGATCCTTGTACAAATCAGAGTCGCGGTGCATTCCCCTTCTGAAGGCATTGACTGCTGTTGTAGGATTTCACCTAGGGATAGATATTTTTTCCACATTGAACCTGGCAAGATAATCCCTGGTGGAGTCCTCGAACCTCTGGACGATCCGGTATAGATCACTTAGATAATTTTTCTGGCTTGCGACTGCTGGCGAACTGTTGATTAAAAACGTTAACTAACCCCGCGAAGCTGGAAATAAACTTGTTGGGAAGGTTAAGGAACCATTGGAGTGCCGCTCCAAACAAGGTGGAACCGAATCCCTTGCACATACATGCCTCCTTTTCAAGCCATGTTGCTGCAACCACCATCATTTTTTTTTTTGTACTGGTTGATGTGCTTCAGCGGATCCTCTGTTCCATCATACAACGTCATTGTTGGCGTGGTGAACCCCTTTAGCATGCTGACAAGGGCAATTCTGTCCACAAAGGGGGAATCCACATACCACTCCAGGGTTGCCACCTCCATGGGACGTGGTAACCCTGGAACCTTGCTGAGTAGGGGCCTGATATCATGCAATTGTTGTTCTACATGGCCTCCTATCTCCACACCCTGGTTGTGGGGTACTGAATAAGCCCCATATGAATTTGGTGTTCCTCTTGACATGTAAAGAGGGACCATGTAGCTTCCAGGTAATGGTGTTGAGTTCACAATAGGCCTGAATTGGCTGTCTGTAGTATATGGCATATAGGAGCACATCCCGAGATATGCGTTTCTTGTTGACTATTCCCCTGGATTGCTTCTTGGTGCCACTGGCGTAACGCTGGTTGTTGGTATGGGATCTGGAGTCAGTGCTCCTAAACCCACAGGATTGAGTACCATAGGGTACGTATGTGCCATCCTTGGTGGTGGTGTAATACCCGCCCTTTTGGAGATCCTTTGACCAGTGTTGACCGACCTTGGAAGCGAGAATAGTCCTAGAAAGACGTACCAAAGTTATCTTGGGTTACGAGTTGGGAGTGGTACTCGATAGAGTAGAGGCTACTCGATCGAGTAGCTTAGTTACTCGATCGAGTAAGGGGTTACTCGATCGAGTAGGTTGGGTACTCGATCGAGTATCGAGTTTACAGCGAGGGTTTTATATCGCGCTTTGTTAAATCCGCAAATCATTTCCGCCTCATTTCTTCCATCCATCAGTCGCCTCTTTCCCTTTCCTTCACCACAAAACCTCCATGGAAGCCCTTTGAAGGTCCTTGTGCCTTAGGAGAGCGTAGCTTGAGTCGGGTAGCGGTCTTTTGCCGGGTTTCTCCTTATAGGTATGTCATAATCATCATCACGTTTCCCATTGTTGTGGTTAGGGTTTGCTTGATGGTAATAGATAGTTGTTTTGCCCTTATAGGCTTTGCTTGGTTGCTGGTTTTGACATGTGTCGGCGTGGATTGGTTGCGGTTGCGTAAAGGTAGGTTCGCCTACTCAGTTTCTGTAGATAGTCTAGTGTGTCGATCGTTGTATCGTTGTTGTTGTGCTATAATTAGTATAATTGGTTGGTTCAGACGATGTAGTGATTGTGGTTGTGATTGTTTGTCTGTGGTTCTCGAGATGCGTTCTCGAGTGGTGGAGTCACTTGCGGGAGTGGCTTCACGCCCTAGTTTCGCCCTTCGTGGAACCCGCCACGGAAGGGGATGTGCACATTAATGGGACAGGGTTATCGCTCGGTATGATGAGCGGGGCTTAGGTGGGAACGGCTGCGGTCCCCCACTGGCAGGGCTGGTCCAGTGGACAGTCGGTGACGGAGATGGAGTGGAGTGCTTGATTGTGAGTGATTGGATTGTGTTGTTTTGTTAGTTGTGGTTATCTTGGTTGTGTCTTATCTCAGTACTGACCTTGTGTGGTTGCCTTGTTGTTTTGGTGTCTGCCGTGATCCCCTATGGTGAGCAGTCTGTCTTAGCAGTGTTGATGTGGTTGCTAGCCGGAGTCCGGCGGGGATGAGTCGCCACGAGATTTAATAATTATAGCAAGTAGTCTTTGAGTTGTATCTTTTATATCATTAGTTGGATAGATGGCTTGTAAAGTAATTTAATAGTTCTTTTATCGACACTTGATTATTACTATCCTCGGGCAACCGAGATGGTAACGCCTTTATATGCTAAGGAAGGCCTAGTTAAGGCTCCTCTGTATATGGGGGTGTTACAAAGTGGTATCAGAGCGACGATTTTGGAACCTGTAACAAATGAAAATAATGAACGTAGTGAGTCTAATAAAATGAACCTGGTGTATGTGTAATGGGAGCCCCGCTGATGCTAGATTTTGGGTGAGTAGGCGCCCTCATTTCAAAATCTTGGCCCCGTGACACTTAAGCCAGTCACATGGTATGGGAATGTGGAGTCCGTGTGTGTATGTGTGATATGTATGTTAATCGAGTCGAGTTGCCTCTCAGTTAAGTCGTTGCTAGAGTCAATAAGTGTGATAGTGGCATTTAGACCGTGTCAAGTAATCTTTGGTGGCATTCGTAAAGTTCTTGGCGTGATTAGTAAGCTTACACAATAGTTATAAGATACGTGATAAAAGTTACGTAGTAGAGATGCATGAGAATGTGAAAGTGAATGTCGGGACATGAAAAGTGAAAGTGTTGGTATATGTTATAAGTTTACGGTAGTCATATACGAGCTTATGAGTTATATCGTAATTGCTAGGATGATAGTAATAGAATAGTTGAGTTGTAATTTGAAGCATGGCATATAGTAATGCGTTAATACCTTGTTTATTGGTTGAAATTTTTCCGCTGCGTAATAATTGATTTGTGCAAGATGATTTACTTATGATTGAATGTGGGAAGTGATAGATTAATTTGTTATGAAGTATAGGCAATTATATGTCATGTGAAAGAATGAATTAATGTTATTTACATGTTTCAAGTTGAATGAACGCAAATGGGTAGTAATGTATAAAGTAAGTTCAGGTACAACATGATGGCATAATTATATTTATGAATGACTCGGCCGCGGGTAAACCGAGTTGGGTAATTGTGTAGCGTAGGGTGGCATACACCTTACTAGTAAGGCGATATGTTATGCGTGGGTAATGATAGTAAAACGTGATTGAATGTGATAATTAGTGCCGAATTCCGAACTTAGTTTGGAATCGACACGCAGTGTTGTTTTGCAGGTATCTTCAAAGTTACTTAGTTCTTCTGACCAAGTACTTAACCACACTTGACCGAGTGCCGGTGCTTACTAGACCGAGTAGACCTCACTTGATCAAGTTAGGAAGCTATGACGTCGGGATGTGGAAATTTCTGCAGACACTCGATGAAATGGCTCCTACTCGATCGAGTAGGGTGGTACTCGATCGAGTACCCCAGGCACTCGATCGAGTAGGTTCTTGTGCGAGAGACATACGGGTTTCTTAAAGCCCCAATTCTTTCCCTTTCTCCTCATTCTTCATCTATACTTCGACAAACCTAAACCTTCATTCCTCTCAAATCTCTCATACTCTTGGGTTAGTAGTGATTCTTGGGGTTAATTTCCTTGTTTAATTTCGTTCCTTTACTTTATCACTTGATTAAGGTATGATTTCTTCTCTATTTCTATGTTTTTATGCCTTAAACTTGTTGAGGATGGTTATGTAATCTGAAATTTTCGATTTGTATGGATAGATTGTTGCTTTTAATGGTTGAAATATGATTCACATGCCTACTTTTCGTGTTTGTTGGTGATTAAATGCTGTAAATTAGACTAGAAAGTTGCAATTAGGGGGCCGAAAATTCTAGGGTTTACAAAATTAAAATCGATTTTTGATTGAGTTACATTGATTAGATGATGGAATTAAGTAGTATACATTGTTTGTATCATGTTGGAGAATGAATTTTGATGATTTTCACCTTAAAAAGTTGCCTTAAAATTCCGTCTTAAAAGTGCCTTAAGTGGAAATTCGTGATTTACATGTGGAATTTGGCATTGTATATGAATGCTTAATTAAAGGTTGAACTCCAATATGATAATAATGATGATAAATGATGAAGAACATGTCGAAATAGTCACAGCTGTAGAGACCGTCTGACAAGCTTACCTGGGTTAATTTCTTTTTCTAATATTGAAGATGATGGTCATATGTCCTAAATTACTTCTCCGCGAACTTGTATACTCGCCTCACATGTTGTTGGAAATGTTGTAGAGTAGCCTTAGAATCATGCTAGGATATTGGAATTCGTTGAACATGTGTATTCACCATGATAAATTTTTCATAGCCGTGGTTTATGAGTAGTTGTAAACTGAGTTTATACATATCAATTCGAGGAAACTATTGGTGAAATGTGTGTATCTACCTGAGCATTCAAGTTTAAGGGCATGAATTATGTGCTTCAAATATCAAACTGGTTGACGAGTTAGTGAACTTTATTGAGTATATAGAACCCAAATTGCATGAAGTATATGTTTACATGTTTTATACAAAGTTGTTTACATCATGTGCCGAAACAGATGCCGAGACCGACCACAGGGAACCGTCAGAGTAAACGGGGAAGGGCTTCACAGCCCGAACCTGGGGAGGGTAGTGGACCTGTGGTACCCGCAGTTTCGGAGTACCCCAATGTTGTTTTTGTCGATTTCAAGCAGAGGGAGCGTTTTGTAGCCTTACAAAAACGCAAAATGAGACCCACGAGGTGTATAGACACTACTGTGTTGGAGGATTTGGAGATAGAGATGGATGTCCGTCACATATTCGAGACCTTGGGTTTTACGGGTTTGTATAGGCTGAGGAAACATACTTATCCTTTCCTCACTTTGAAGTTTATGAGCTCCTTTAGCTATGACCCAAATGGGCCGGACCGTTGAGTTTAGGTTGATGAATACCGTTTTACGTGACTATGGATTTGTTTGCCTCTCACCTTGGGTTGGCCAAGCCTCCCAAGGACTCCATCACCGATATTCCAGGTGAGTGCGGTGTCTACCGCCGATGCCTTGTCTGACCGGGAAGCAAGCTCCCACCTCGAGCAACATGCTTTGATTAATGACGTTCAAAGACATGTTACCTTGAGGGTCTTTCTCCGTTCTCTTTCGAACCTCCTTTATGACAGAAAGGATATCAGTAAACTGAATAATCATGAGGTCTTGCTTCTGATGTCTTACCTCAACCCGGAGCGGACCAGGAAAGTGGTCTTTAATGCTCCTTCTATGGTTTGTGCTGCCCTTGCCTTGATGGCTTCTTCCTCTTCCCGGTACCTGAGTTGTGGCGCTATCGCCACTCGGTTAGCTGAAAAGCTAACCTCTTTTGAGGCTTCTTCGGAGTACGTGCCTCTAGCTACCCCAGTGCCTACCATGGACCGTGACTACTATCTCGACCTGAAGTGGTTGAGGACCTTGGCTGACGGTAGCCTAGCATGGAGGGTGTGGGGCATGAGTTGGATGAAAATTCCAGCTCCTCAGCACCTCCCACCGACGGAGCCCCTAGAGCTGGCGGTAGTGGCTGTGGATGTGGACGATGAGGAGGAGGAGGAGTAGGAGGATGAGGATAGACCCCGCCAGCTGCAGACCTATCTCATCGACGACACCATTCTCGAGGTGATGCCGGAGCCGACGAAGGGCGAGAATGCGGGAGTTGCGGTGGTAGAGAGACCTAGGTTGGGGAGAGGACCCCGTCGAGTGAGGGAGAGGGCCTCGGAGACTAGGCCACAGCCGGTAGCGCCACAGTAGCAGCAGCATCCTTTCCCGTGCTACCCTTACCTCGACACCCCGGAGACGCGATCCAGCTACTTAGCAGAGCGAGTGTCATCTACCTTGACACTCAGGAACATGCACGAGATGGCGTACACTCAGGGGATAGGGATAGGGACCGAGGGACCTCACCCAGTTTGGTGGAGTGGAGTTGGGGACTACTCAGGGGTTTTCCATTCCTACGGGGTGGAACAGTCGACGTGGGGGACACCTCAGTCCTTTGCCTACGGTGGCTTGACCCCATGGTATGTGAGCCCGGGAGAAGGAGCAGGATTTGATGCGGGTATTGGTTCATCTGGTGCAGGTATGCCTGGTGGTGGAGGGGGTGATGATGAGGTGATGGTTGATCAGCAGCAGCAGCAGTAGCAGCAGCAGGAGTGATACTCCTTATTCTTATCTTTGTTTATGGTAGTTGAGGTTGGTAGTATTGTTAGATGTTAGTAGTTGTTTTTCTTTTATTGAGACACGGTTTATGAACTTGTATCGTTGGCCATAAGGCCGGATTTGCTATTTCGACCTTACTGCAGGATGATTGGGAGTCGGGGCATCATCCCGACTCAATTTATGTGACGATCATGTATATATATGTTGGCTTATGACAGGTGGGGTAAGAAACTTGGCCTATAGGTACTCGACAGAGTACCCCGTACTCTATCGAGTAGCTGCAGGAAAGGAAGAGAGAAAGCATTCTGAACTCAGGCTACTCGATCGAGTAGCCAAGACACTCGATCGAGTAGCATGGCACTCGATCGAGTACCCTCACATACTCGATCGAGTAGCAATGTTACAGGAGGTTTTCAACAATTAAAAGTGTGCAATTGTTTTATAATTACAAGTTTGATATTTAACGTGGTTGTTAGTGCTTAATAACATCTGGGAACCGTTAATTTTATATGTTGGAAGTCGTGTTTGAGTTTCCTATGTACCTATTTGTAACAAGTAGTGAAGTGGTGATGATTTCTTGTTGTTTTTAATATTCCATATGCCATATTTCCATCTATCCTTTGAAGTTACATCCTTTCTTACATTTGGACATACAATGTTAACATGCTTCATCAACGGCGGCTAGTTATTCCGGTGATTTGTGTATGATTTCTAGATTATCAAGCACATAGTTAGTAAGTAACGTCCATAACAAATAATATAGCTTTTAACTAATGTAATGCTACAAGTAATAGGTAATGTGTCTTGTGATTTTGACGGTGAACTTCGGGGATGAAGTTCCTTTTTAGAGGGGAAGAGTAACGTTGCGAAAGGAAAAGGCTGCTTTGTATTGTATTTTGCTTGTTTATAATGTTTTATTGGTATTATGTCTTGCTTTAATTACAAAATTTCCGAAGTATATGTGATTACTTTAGTTCTATAAGTGAATGTGTTGTATATTTCGATGGGCGGTCATGAAGAAATAGTTATGGTGCAATGAATCATAATTGAACCACGTTGTTGAGTAACATGGTGGCATTAGTTGTACAGCATGAAAGTTGATATGAGATATGTTCCGGATTGATAGTCTGATAGTTGTTACCATATGTTGGGTGATCGTGGACTGGGCTTTGCGTCGCGAAAGTGATGTTTTATATATATAGAGTAACGGTTGACGGTGATAATGTGCGTAAGATAGTAGTAAGAGTCGTTACGAGTAGAGCGTAGACAGTGATGATGATGACATGGGGGGATGGTATTTCTGGGGAGTCATGACTCGAGTGGGAAGAATAGCAGTGTCGTGTTTTTCCGTGTCTTATATGTTGGGATAGGTGAGTTGAACTTCGGGGACGAAGTTCTTTTAAGGGGGGAAGACTGTAATACCCGCCCTTTTGGAGATCCTTTGACCAGTGTTGACCGACCTTGGAAGCGAGAATAGTCCTAGAAAGACGTACCAAAGTTATCTTGGGTTACGAGTTGGGAGTGGTACTCGATAGAGTAGAGCTACTCGATCGAGTAGCTTAGTTACTCGATCGAGTAGGGGGTTACTCGATCGAGTAGGTTGGGTACTCGTTCGAGTATCGAGTTTACAACGAGGGTTTTATATCGCGCTTTGTTAAATCCGCAAATCATTTCCGCCTCATTTCTTCCATCCATCAGTCGCCTCTTTCCCTTCCCTTCACCACCAAACCTCCATGGAAGCCCTTTGAAGGTCCTTGTGCCTTAGGAGAGTGTAGCTTGAGTCGAGTAGCGTTCTTTTGCCGGGTTTCTCCATATAGGTATGTCATAATCATCATCACTTTTCCCATTGTTGTGGTTAGGGTTTGCTTGATGGTAATAGATAATTGTTTTGCCCTTATAGGCTTTGCTTGGTTGCTGGTTTTGACATGTGTCGGCGTGGATTGGTTGCGGTTGCGTAAAGGTAGGTTCGCCTACTCAGTTTCTGTAGATAGTCTAGTGTGTCGATCGTTGTATCGTTGTTGTTGTGCTATAATTAGTATAATTGGTTGGTTCAGACGATGTAGTGATTGTGGTTGTGATTGTTTGTCTGTGGTTCTCGAGATGCGTTCTCGGCTGAGTGGAGTCACTTGCGGGAGTGGCTTCACGCCCTAGTTTCTCCCTTCGTGGAACCCGCCACGGAAGGGGATGTGCACATTAATGGGACAGGGTTATCGCTCGGTATGATGAGCGGGGCTTAGGTGGGAACGGCTGCGGTCCCCCACTGGCAGGGCTGGTCCAGTGGACAGTCGGTGACGGAGATGGAGTGGAGTGCCTGATTGTGAGTGATTAGATTGTGTTGTTTTGTTAGTTGTGGTTAGCTTGGTTGTGTCTTATCTCAGTACTGACCTTGTGTGGTTGCCTTGTTGTTTTGGTGTCTGCCGTGATCCCCTATGGTGAGCAGTCTGTCTTAGCAGGTGTTGATGTGGTTGCTAGGGGGCCGAGTCCGGAGTCGGGGATGAGTCGCCACGAGATTTAATAATTATAGCAAGTAGTCTTTGAGTTGTATCTTTTATATCATTAGTTGGATAGATGGCTTGTAAAGTAATTTAATAGTTCTTTTATCGACACTTGATTATTACTATCCTCGGGCAACCGAGATGGTAACGCCTTTATATGCTAAGGAAGGCCTAGTTAAGGCTCCTCTGTATTTGGGGGTGTTACAGGTGGTGGAACCCCTGGTGGTTGGATCGTACCCTGGGTGGCCACCGTTCCTGCTGGATATACTTGCTCGGGTGGCGTGGTTACCCTCTAGTGGCAGCATATCCATGTCGAGCCTGGTTACTAGATTTTGCGGTAGTAACCTCCCTGAGTACTCCGTGGCATTACCGTGGCCGAGTGTCGACCTTGCCATCTGCTGGGTCGTTCCCAGAGATGACACTGCATCTATCTTTTCCTGTAAGGACTGGTTGTCCCTTTGTACCGCTACCACCGCCTGGTGCAAGGATGTCATCGTTTGGAGCAATTGATGTACCGGATCCGGTTGTGACGCTCCTGGGAGACAGGCTCCTGTCAGGTGTCCTGTTGATCTTGGGCGCTGCGGAATCCCATCCCGACTAGGCTTGGGTACAGGATTGATAACAAGTGATTTGCCAGCCTTCCCTGCTCCCAGATCTGTGATTTTGGGGGAGTAAGGAGGCTTTGCTGATACTTGGGCTGAGTCGGGCCTGCAGTCACTCTGGTGGTAGGGGCCACCATTGTTGGAACACCGTAGGTTGCTGGCGTCGCTCCTAGTACTGGAGTTTGCACTGATGTACTAATCGGATCTGATACGTTCTGATTGGATCCTGACATGATCAACTATAGAGATGTTAGGATATTTTTAAAAGAGATATTTTAACCAAGATTTAACCACAATGCCCCCACTGTGGGCGCTAAATTGTTTTGGTAAGATTTTACCGACTAAAGATTTGTGAGTCAATGCGGCTATTCCAATTAAAATACCATATTAAAGATTTAAGCAGGTCGGTAGTAAGAACATAGCGAGAACGAAAGTAAACAACGAGTACGCAAGGGAAACATACGAAAAGAAGGAGAGAAAAATGAAAAGAAAGAGAGACAAACGACACAAGCAAAATGGTGACGCGGGAAACCCAAAATGTGGGATAAATAGTGGGGGGAATGGTATCCCGCCAATGATCCACTAGTAATAATAGCATTCGTGGTTAAACCTAGCTGGAACAATCAGGAGGAACATCAGAACAATCTCCAAATGGCTAAGTACAAATGATACGAATGGTGTATATGATGGATGCTATATGTATTAATTATTGAGCATTGCAGGCTGATGAGTGGTATTTCTACAAGTGGAGTTGATGAATGAATCAAGAATGCCCTGAATCTCATGTTTGTTGCTCTTTTATAGCCTTCCTTGAATTATCGCACATGTTCCTATATTTGCTCAACCATATGCTCCACTTCCTATGAAATACGAAGTGGTTGCTGACTTTGTCAAAGCTCCTGCTGATAACCGCAATGTTCCTGCCGACCATTTCAACGTTCCTGTTATCTGTTTGTTATATAGTTCAATCGTGGCCTTTGTATTACTTGAATGTCCCAGTTCGTCCCCCCTTGCTCTTCCTTGCGTCTAGCAGCCTGCTACCTTGTCATTGATCCGTGTGCCTTTATCTTACCCAATAGCGAGTTGCCACGTCATGATGAAAAATGAGAGGGTATTTTTACCCATACAAGAACCACGATGAGCGTGGGTAGTAACAACAGCGAGAACAAGGGCGTGGTCACGGGGGTGGGTGTCGACGCAGCAGGGTCGACACCACTATAGTAACAAATGCAATGGCGGTGGTTGCGGTGATGGTGATAGTGGTAACAAAGAGGGACCACCGTCTCGAAATGCATGACGAGTAGTAGCGAGAAATAGAAGCGAGCTCATCGAAATACTACTATCCATCTTATAATCAAGAGTAAGTTCTAAATTCAACAATTAATCAACCAAACGGATTTTTCCTCAAACCGAGTTTTCAAAGCCTTAATTCGAAATTAAAGCAGAAAAAACACGATTAAACATCAAAGGAAAGGGGAGTGGAACTTACCTGAATTGATTACCCAACAATAGTCACAATTAAAATCAATTAAAGCTCAGATTAGTCGAAATAAACTTCGATATTTCGAAACCCTAACTTCACAACTAACTTCAAATTAATCGAATATCAATGAAGCAAATTTGGGGGGTTGATTTAATTGATGATAAGGAGAGTATTTGGGCAATTAATTTGGTAATTTAGGGTAAGAAATTAGGGATTTTAGGTTGGTAATGAGAGGGTGTCGAGGGAATTGGGGGAAATTAGAATGAACAAATGAATAAAGATAAGGGATGAAAGAACTCCCTCGTGCATTAACCAGACGAATCTGCTCGATCGAGTAGTTTTAAACTACTCGATCTAGAGCTTTTCTCGTCATTTGCTCAATCGAGGACTTTTATTACTCGATCGAAAGCCCCCAATAATGACCTCCTCGATCGAGTGTTGTACATTACTCGATCGAGAGCTTTTTCTTGAACAGTTGCTGGATCGAACACAAAAAAGTGCTCAATCGAGTGCTTTCCACTTGGCACGCTTCCTAACGATCATTATGTTCCCCTAACCTGCAATTTACGCAAAACATACATCCCACAAAAACACCAAATCCACAGTACGCAATCTATATTCGGTCTTAAGCTAATTAAACTAACTAAACTAATACTATTGTCTAAATGCGATAAAAAGTCTGACAAATTCAAATTATAAATTGTTTTTACAAGCCGAATAACACTACGTTTTATCTTCCAAAACACTTGAACAACCCGTAATAGGGCTTCCACCGGAGGAGGTCCCTTCAAAGATCGCGGACCGTCCCTTTAGGCTTCCATGAACTTGAATTAATCAAAGAAGAGTAGTCTGCATCCACATATGCCTTTACTCTCGTCTTTACCTTATCCTGCTTCTTTCATGGCCTTTGTCTATGGCATCATCTTTAGCATCGAGCTCAAATTCCACTGTACTCTTATCACCGGGATCTCCAGTGTCCAATCCGCCTAGACCTGTAACAGCATAAATGACAGAATGGTCCTCCATTATGCTCCCAATCTGGGGCGGAGGTGTTAATATTGCAGCACATGACTCGGTATTATCAATTGGAGGTTCCGAGTCAGGGTCTGTAGAAGGAATAGCATTGCAGGGCTGAACTTGCATAGGAACCATGCGAACACTAGACTGATTGAAGGTCAACTCCCCATCACCTACCTGAAAAGTCAAAGTCTTCCCCCCTGACATCTATTACTATGCGAGCGGTAAATAGGAATGATCGTCCTAAAATAATAGGAGTATATGAGTCTTCGGGAATATCTAAGACTACGAAATCGACGTGAATAAAGAACTTCCCTATCTTAACAGGTATGTTCTCCAAGACACCTAAGGATCGTGATAAAGTACGGTCGGCCATCTGAACGGTCATATTAGTACACTAAAATTTGGTCAAACCAAGCCTCTTAGCAAGAGATAATGGTAAAACACTCACGCTAGCTCCCAAATCGCACAAAGCATTATCAATTAAATGGGTCCCAATATGACATGGTATCGAGAAACTACCAGGGTCAGACAACTTAGGTGGGATCTTATTTTGAATGGGCAGTGCCCGCTTCAGTTAAAGCCACCATCTCATGGTCATTAATATGCCTCATATGCACTAAAATGTCTTTCCTGAATTTCATATAAGAGGGTATCTGGGTTAGTAAATCAACGAATGGTACATTAACATGAAGACTTTTCAAGATTTCGGCAAACTTACTGAATTGTTGCTCAATCTTCTTGCTCTGCTGTCTTCTCGGAAATCAGGCCGTAATTGGAATAGCGAGGCCTTCATTTTTATTTGCCAACGAATTTTCACATCAAGCATTGGAATCACTCGATCGAGGAAGAGTACCTCTCGATCGAGTACTTTTCTCTTCAATAGTGCTCGATCGAGCACTTTGATCTACTCGATCGAGAATAGTATTTTCAGCAGTGCTCGTTCGAGCACTTTCATTCTCTCGATCGAGAACCTTTTCAAAGATTGTCCCTCGATCGACCACCGAAATCGATCGATCGAGGACATCTCGTGGATTAAGCAATTTCTCATCAAAAGACGACTTTTCTTGAGCAGCAACTTTAGTCCCCGAGTCAGAAAGTTTAGCATCTTTTTCTGGCATTTTGGGTCCCTCATAAGAAAGACCACTCCTCAAATTAATCAGATTTACTGTCTCGTTAGGTTTCTTATTAGGTTGGGACGGTAAATGACCCGGTTGTCGTGAATCTTGATTAGTAGCCAGTTGAGCCATTTGGGATTCAAGTGACTTAATGGAAGCATCTTTCGCTTGGTCAGTTTTATGCAATTGGATGGTCAATGATTGCAGCATCGTCTTCAACTTGGCTAGTTCGCTTACCCAACTAGAAGAGGCACCTTGATACGGCGGTGGGAAAGAATGAGGCTTTTGAAAGCCTTGTTGTTGAGCTTTATGAGGTGGTACATAAGCTTGTTGCTGCGGTGGAGGCGTAGGATTCAAGACGTTCTGGCTAGTCCATCTCAAATTAGGATGAACTTCGGCTTGGTTATTTTAATAGGAGCATCCTTGCCTGTATTGTTGAAAAGCATATACTTGCTCCATCTCAGCTAAGCAATCCACTGCAGTATGACCATCATTACTACCACATCTCTCACATGGGAAGGTCTCTTGTCTAGACAACAAGTAAACCGTATGTTGATCCCCCACGGCCTACAATTCAAACTTATCAAATCTGGCATTCATGGCTTCCAGTTGAGACACAAGTGCACTACTATCTATAGAGACCATTTGAATACCACTTCTTGGGTTCCCGTACTCGGCAATATGGATAGCCATCTCCTCTATAATACTCCAACCCTTATCTTCATCAATGTTTTTTGGAATCTCCCATTGGCTGCTGCATCTAAAATAGCACGGTGGTCATCATACAACCCATTGTAAAACTGGATGCATAAAAACCACTGGCCAAACCCGTGATGTGGGACAGATCTTACCAATTTCTTGAATCTACCCCATGCTTCATATAAATCTCATATGGACTTTGTTTAAAACTCGTAATCTTCCCTCTCAATGTATTAGTTCGTTGTGGAGAGTAGTACCTTTTATAGAAGGCAAGAGCCAAGGTTTCCCAGTCGGTAATTCTAGCTGCACTCCTATCCAGATCAGTTAGCCACTCTCGGGCTCCATCAGTAAGAGAAAAAGAAAAAAGGACTTCCTTAATCTTTCTTGTGTTACTTCCTTAGTAGCGGGAATAGTAGAGCAATAATCTATAAATACCTCTGTATGCTTCCTCGGATCCTCACCAGCTGACCCCCTAAACATGTTTCGCTCCACCAGATTTATATAAGAAGCGCGAATGTCAAAGGTATTCCCCTTCTCATCCGTTTCAAGCTTAAAACCTTTGGGAATGGCATCAACTATTGGCTCAGAATGACTCGCGATATTAGGCATCTTCACAGATTTAGCAAGTGTTGCAGAAATAGAAGTGTCTTCCTCTAACGACTGATCTTCCGCAAATGTAAAGTTTTTTAGAACAGGTTCAAGAGTACTCAAGGCTTCCTCTTGACGATTCTTTCTCAACAAGTTCTATGTACGATGAAAATTCCTCTCCGGTTCAGGATCAGTGATACTAATTCTGTCATGTTAGACCTGGCCATAAAAAAAACTAAGAGAAGAGAAATAAGAGCAGTCTCAAGGAATTAGAAATCCCTTCAGACTAAGCCAGACCGAAAATAAGACAAGTAAATAGACTAATTTTCTCACCGGCAACGGCGCCAAAATTTGACACGGCTGTCGTGAGAAGGTCCTTTCAATCCGCTATCCGCCCTAAAATACTGCCAACTTAGCTTTCGCCCCCATTAGCATAGTCTATTGTTTATAACAAGTCTGTTCATTCCAATCTCTCGATCTAGGTCTGAATTTAACCGTATTAACTAGTTTAGAAGCGTGCACTCAACTAAACGATTACAATTAAATTTCTATGAATCAATTCACACGATGAAAACCGCCTAATCTAATTATAACATTATTGCTTCACTATCATGGCTCCCATAATCCTAGCACTAAAGGAATTAGCTACGCATATTTATGATGAGACAAACAATAATTAATGAAACAAAGGAAGACATGATATAAAGATGATTAAGAAGAAATAACATAAACCAATAATAATACGAATTAAAACAGAAATTAAGAACAAGAGAGTAAGAAAAATTACAAAAGTTCGAATCCGGAATGTCGAGAGCAAAGAAACGTTGCAACCGAGAATGTCTACTGAGTAATTAAGAGTAAAGTATGCAGAATAATAAATAATTAAACCTAGTTTTGTCTTCCTTTTATGTAGGGAAGATATTTTATTAACCTAAAACGTAATTAAGATATTAAATCCTACGTCTAATAACAAAAGTTCTCGATCGAGTACAATAGAACTACTTGATCGAACATTTCTTCTATCCAAACCTCTCGATCGAGGACTTTACCTCTCGATCGAAGGTCTTCAAAATACCACCTCTCGATCGAAGGCACCAGACCTTTCGATCGAGACCTTCTCTTCAACATAGTCACTTGATCGAACAGTTTAGCCAATAAAAGGCTTCGATCGAGTACACTTGTAATACTACGGTTTTGTATGTATGTGGGTACTCTATCGAGTGGGGCTTACTCTGTCAAGTAAATAGTTTTTGACGCAAAACAGTAGTCTGCCTGTAGGGTACTCGATCGAGTAAGTTGGGCACTCGATCGAGTAAGTGAGTTTTACGGGCTGAGTTTGACGGGTTTTGTTAATGATGTGAGATTAATATAAAAATATGATCGTCACTATTCTTAATCACTGTTAAGATTTCAAAAACCTTTTTGAGAAGAAAAGAAGTTACGTAAGTTGTTTTCGTCGCATAGTTAACAAATCCCGTGGCTAGGAGTGTCGAATTGCGTCGTTCTTTATGCCGTTGAGATCGTTGTGTCGAGGGTAAGCTTTCTATATGATTTTCATAATGTTTCGTTAAGGTTGGTTAAACCCTAATTTGGTAATATTGGGGATTTTGGGTGATTTATGTGGTTGTGGTAGTAATTGTATGCATGTATGTTATAGGAGGAGGTTTCGTTGAGGAGAGATTATGTTTAGCTGCTAAGACCGTCTATGATGTTTGCTTTCTAGGTAGGGTTTCCCTACTCAGTATTGATTACATAGTGTTGTTGGTAAATGTTCTTGTTGTTGAGTAATTAGCGTATTGGATTCTGATTTGGTGATTGTTGGTAGAGTAATGTGATTATCGTATAACTGTCTGTGATCTTCAGGATGCGTCCCTGGCTAAGTGAAGTCACTTGCGGGAGTGGCTTCACGCCCTTGATTAGAAGGGATGTGCACATTAAGGAACTTGGGTTTATCGCTCGATGGAGATGAGCGGGGCTTAGGTGGGAACGGCTGCGGTCCCCCACTGGCGGCGAGGAGTACTTGTTACAATGAGTACTCTGGCAGGGCTACACACTTCAGTGTGTAGTCAACTATGTGGATATAGGGTGAAGTTGTGGATTTTGTGATGTGTTAATTGAGTTATTTATAATATGGTTTCTTTGCAGCTGTTGATTTTGTGTAATTAGTACTGACCCCGTTTAAATGTTTTAAAAACTGTGGTGATCCATTCAGGGGTGGTGAGAAGTTATTGAGCAAGTATGAGACGATGCGCATGGGATAGACGGGATGAGTCACCACGTTGTAGTTTTAGAAGTCTTCCGCTGTGTCGAACATTTTGTAGTTGTTTATTAGTTGACAGTTTTGAGAACCTTTGTATTTCATTTTAACAGTTTTGGAGTTTGTCTTGTGATACGTGCATTTTATACAATCTTTTTAGCCTTATTTTACATGTATTTCTATGCACTTTTGCACTGTTTTGTATTGCATTATGCCCCGAAATGGCTACTTTGGTTTGTTTCGTCTGTTTTGAAGGAATGAACCTGAAAGTAGTGGAATCGTACCCTTTTCGTCCTGGTTTGCATACATTTTGAGGAGACGGGAATTTTAGAGAGAGAGTTATACTTTGGGATGCGTGAAGGGATGGTCAACGAAGCAGTCAATGAGCTGATCTTGAGGAAGAACACTCGATCGAGAAGACTTTTGGTCGATCGAGTGGTTTTGGATGCTGAAAAGGTTCGATCAATAGTTCATTTTACTCGATCGAAATAATGTTTTCTGGGTTTCCTCGATCGAGTAACATTTTTACTCGATCGAGAGGATTTTATGCTGAAGTCCTCGATCGAGTGGTTCTAGATTACTCGATCGAGAGGTTTTAGGTTTTCATGGGCCTTAATTAACCCGTGTTGCTTATTTTAGTTTTGGACTTAGTTTTTCCTATTTAAGCTTTTATAACTAGGTTAATAATTACGTTTTTCACTACTGAGAACGCAGCTTTTTCTCTCTTAATCTTTCCCTAAACTTTTCTACTGTAACTTTGCTTTCGAATTTCCTTGCTTGGATCTTTGGTTGTTCTTTATGCCGGATAGCTTGCTTTTGTAATCCTTCTCTTCTTTTAATCTTAATCTCATCATTTATTGCTTTAAATACTTGTTTCTCTTATCATTTATATCTGCCCTAATTTCATTTATGCAATTTTATTGTTATTTCATCATTCCTTATATTAGTTCATTCAATATTGTTATTATTGACATCATTTACGATACGAGTAGCTAAATTCATTCATGTTGGGATTAGGGGATCTATGGTAGAATAATGACGATGTAGCGAATAGGCTAGATGACTTATTTGTGAGAATCTGTACCCATGGCAATTTAATTATAACACCGACTTAGTTGAGTGCACGCTTCTAAGTTACCCTTTAATCTGGTTAAATTTATTCCTGGATCGGAAGATTGGACTAAATAGACCTGCTCTGAGTATTAGACTACCCTGACGAGGACGTAAGTTAAGTTAGTGGAAATCTAGGATAGAAAGTGGACCTGAAGGGCCTTTCTGTAGACACCTCGTTTCTGCACCTCCCGCAAACCACCCGGTGATGATTGGGCCGCATGTTTGGTACACGGAACGATTTGTGACAGTTCGTAAGTTCATCGTCAAGTGATAGCTTAAATACTTGTGTCTACCTCATGGTCGTCATCTAGGTGTCATTACGGTCGTTTTGACAGTAATTAGAGTACATTTGGAGTCTGGGTCAAAAAACCGTCTTCATTTCCTAAAACCGTCAAATCCCGAGTCAAAAGCAATGTGCTTGTCTACCTAAGGTTAGGATGTCATAAAATGTTGAGATTATATCTCATTTTGAGTCTCATGTCACTTCATTAGGCTAAACTAAAAGTTTACATTACAAAATGTGCATTTCATTTAGTCAAAATGGCAACCCGACCTTTAGGCCCGTTTTACGAGGTGATAACGACTTTGTTGGGTCAGACCTATTTCACATAAAGTTCTATATCTCTTTCTTAGCTTTCCAACGCCACCGAAATCACCTTATTCCGAGTCTTTTAGAGAAAGTTATTCCTAAAATACGACAGGCTGTCAAACGCGCTTTCTTGCGCAGGAGGAATCCACTGAAGAAAGGACGCAGCAAATACTGCGCCTCTTCCAAGGGACGCAGCACTTTTCTTTGCCTTTTCCTCAAGGTTTTCTTTTTGTCCAAGTTTCCGTGTTTAACCTAAGTCGGTTATTTTCGGATCTTTCCTTCCGTATCCTAGTCTTACCATAATTCCGTCGTGTGATTAGTATAAATAGAGACCTTCGGTCTCTCATATTTCTCACGCGAGTGTCCGCCCTTCTTTTCTCCCTTTGCATTCTAGACCATGTTCTTACTTTTTTGGCGTCTACGTGCTTGAACATTCAACCACGTAAGCTCGGATCCTTCTGAGTACCAGCATCGTTTTGCATGATCTACCAATTTGACCAACTCCACAATAATCAACTTAATCAATCTGTTTAACTTCCTCTTACGAGGGCACTTTCATCGTACATTCGAGTCGAGCATCACTAAACGTATACTTAGTTCATCTCGTTTCGTCAAACATGTAAGTCTGGGGGTGTAAATCCTTCTTTTTATTATTGTTCTTTATTTATTGTAATCATAATGTAAGATTTATGTCGAAAGTATTCTTAAAACCGATTTGTAAAACATTGTTTTAAAACCCCTTTTTACGGATTATCAGAAAAAAACCGTCGAGAAAGGACGCAGCAACTGCTGCGCCTCTTCGAAGGGACGCAGCACCTGCTGCGCCTCTTCGTGAGGCTGCCGCAGTTCCTGCTTCCTTTCTTCTTCCTTCGTCTTTTATTGATTTGTTTGTTTTTCTTTTGTTTTCAATTGTTCTTTGTTTCTTCAATATGATAACTTAAGTATAATAATTTGACATATCAATTATTAATCATTAGTAACTAATTCATCTTTTAAATCCCGACTTAAATCCCAAGTAATTCATATTTGCGGGTTTTCGTCATTAAAATCAATCCGGGTTTTAGAGATTCGATTCATTAATATTGAGTCTCTGGAATTCGATCTTTGATATAGTTGCATCTGTTATTCATCATATCCATCATTAATTCGTCACCATTGTTAGTAATTTGTTTAACCTAATTAATTTTGTTTAGTTTGTTAATTTGTTAATTAACCCTTCTAATCATGTATATAATTCGTTTTAATTAGTTTCGTTCATTTTTTATCACCTCAATCACGTGTAAATAATCTGCTAATCACTTCCATCCGAGTCAAATAATATAATCAAGCATTAAAATCACCAACGAACATTAACAACTTGCAATTCCGGCTTCATAGCCAAAACGGAGCCAAGGAACAGACGCAGCAACTGTTGCGCCTCTTCCAAGGGACGCAGCTCTGCTGCGCCTGTTCCTGGTTGAATTCTGTCTCTGAACTCCCGTTTTGCTTTGACCTAGTTTGTTAGTTTACGTATTAATTAACTATTATTCGTATTATCACCCTAATTTCTGTTCGTTTATTTCTTTATTTCTTCTTTTCTAAAATTATCCGTTTTAAAAGTATTTTCGACATAAATCAATTAACCCAATGTAATTATTGTAATTTTCTTTATTGTATTTTCATTGTATTTCTTTTATTGTATTGCTTGTAAGCTCTCACATGTAATCGATCTTAAATTCCTACTTCGACATTATTGCATGTTAAACTACGTGTTAACCGACTTAGTCTAATTCTCACATGCTAGGATAAAACATTGGATGTTGCATTGCATGCATATAAATTGACAATACATCGAGTATAGACAACTTCCCTAATCATTAGTAGAGGCCGCTATCGAGGGGGACGGGATTAGGTGTTCGATCAAAAGAGCTTCCTAATACGTACCCTCACCCCTTACTCCAGATCTCTGTGAACATCCGTGTTCATTGGCATCCACGAGAGTCATTCTAGACATAGAATGCTAAGGGTAACGAATTCTTGGTGTCTATGTCACTACTTTGTGGCTTGACATGACACGAGGTATTCGAACGGTTTCCAATTTTCCACAATAAATTGGTGGCGACTCCACAAATACAAACGCTTGTTTTCCCAAGCGCCCCTGTGGGCCCGCGTCCATAGTTTGGCGACTCCGCTGGGGATAATACACTTACGTGTAGCCAAAAGGGTAAAACTTGAACAAGGTTAGGGAATAGTTTGTACGAGACAATTGCCGGTTTTTATAACTCGGTCTTCCTAGATCATTTCATTCGGCCTTCCTAGGCCCAACCCAACCCATTCGACCAATTGTCCCGTTTAAACGGTCCTAATTCTTATTTGGGCCTGAGGATGGATAGCGATTGACGTCATCCATACCATGGTACTTACTCTTGTTTGTATCAAGGACTTTCACTACTTGAGGAAATAGACTAGGAATCGGCCTTACTCTTGTTTGGTACGAGCCTGTCCACAGACTTCGGGTTTGATTGTTCGGTATGGCAACCCACCCTTTAAACCAAAACCCTTTTAAATGCACTCAGCATCCCGTTATAATGCCTGTATAAATGCTTGTATCAATATGTGATCACCATTTTATAAACAAAACCATGACGAAATTTTGTAAAATAAAATCCTTTTCAAAATGTAAACATTTTCAAAATAGCACAAAATAAGCCGAAACTCTGTCCAAATGTCGAGTCAAACGTCGGGCCTAAAAACGCATTTCAAAAAAACAAAAAAAAACAAAAAAAAAATGTAAAAAACAAAAAGAGTCAAAAAAAAAACAAAGATGTTTTAATCAAAATATTTTCGAATCGTGTAAATGTAAATATGTAAATTCAATTGGGCTAAGTTAGAGTCAAAGTTCAAAGCGACTATGTCCTAGTCGGAACTCTGTCAAGTCATAAACCCGTCTCTCTTTACATTTTGGGTCTTTTCAAATTTCAAGTCAAGTCCTAAGGCGTCACGCCGTCATTTTGGACCCCCTACTCCAATTCAATTAGGAGCTAAACAATTCCACACCTAGTCCCACACACTCGAGGCTAACACATCGAGTCATTCCCATGTCCATTTCTTGAATTCTCCTAGTACACGTTTGGGACACACATACCCGAACCTCGAGTCAAGTCTGTCTTAAACACACAAATTAGATTTAACACGTGTCGCCAATCCCGTCAATAAAGTCAACCACATAAATGTCACTTTGTCAAAGTCAACACTCGAGTTTAAAGGCCAAGGTCAAACACCGTGAATTCAAACACGAAAGTCACTCACGACGTTTCCTGGATTCACAAGTCAAGAGTCTAGTCATCTCGTCTCGTCATGTATCCTTTGTTTGTTGCCTTAGTATGCGTGATCCCATGTCAAATCAAGTTGTAATGCGCCTCATTTTCTTCTCGGTAGGAATTCTTCAATTTTCAATGAAAGTGTTCAAGAACGTTTATCCGTCGGGTCGAGGGACTAAGTCTTTGCGATCATTAAGCTTCAGGCCACCGTCGAAGACTTGAGAACTCGTGTCATCAATATGGAAGACAAGATAGACGTGATGAAACCTTTACCATCCTCTCATACCCCAAGGCCAAGTTATAGCTTCAGCAAGACTCACCCATCTAAAAAGGCCAATGAAGACAAGGGAGTTAACCTCTTGCAAACTCCACTCAGAAGGCCAGGACGAGCTCATAGGGAATTCGTTGACCTCAGAACCACATATAAAGTAGCTATACAAAGAATAGTTTCCCAAGGAAAACTTCATCCAATTGGCCCAACCCCAGATCCCGAAAAGATATTCCCTAGATGGAAGGGCAATTCGTATTGTCAGTACCATCAAGGTAGGGGACACGATACGGAGGAATGCTATAAGCTAAAGCATATTATTCAAGATATGATCGAGGATGACAAGCTTCCAATGCCACCATTTGTGGAGCAATTCGATGGGACCGACCCTCTTGGGTCTAACAACACTAAATACGATGAAGGATAGTTCCTAGACTTTTCTCATCTTCTCGATCCTCGTGATGACAAAGAAATCAAAGCGCTGAAGGAGGACGATGTCCAAAGTGGAATGCTCATGCTTTCCAAGATAGAGGGAGCCATTGATAATCTAAACTCTCGGCTTTCCAACATGGGGAATCAATTTGCTGAAATGGATAAGAAGCTCGAGACCCAATCTTTCAAGATGAAAAGTTCCAAGACAAACCCTCAATATAATAGTCCTAAAGCAACGAGTGGGCAATCCATTCCTACTTCTTCTCGTACAAGAATCAAAATCAACAAAGGCAACTTCATGGAGCCTTCGTCAAAGGAACCTAACAACTCTCCAAAGGCCTCAGAAAAGAAGGGCACACCTCCTAGGAATTTACCAACATTGGTATTAGATACGCTGATGCCCTTCATAGACTCATGGAACAACGAATGTTGAAGCCCATAGGACCTACGCCTAACCCAGAGAAGAAATCCAAGTTCTGGGACGAGAATGCCTACTGCAAATACCATAGAGGCGAAGGGCATGATACAGAGAAATGTTACAAATTAAAATATGTCATTCAGGATATGATCGAATACGGGAAGTTGTCCCTCTCAAACTTTAGCCCACAAGGCAACTTAGGCAATCCTTATGGATATACCACTTATCAAGAAACTTTTCTTGACTATTACCCTTTCAGTGTTCCCAATGACGAAGATAAGTGCTCAAATGGGTGAATGCTCAAAGCCAGATGCCGAAGCCAGTTGTCAGAAAAGAAAATGTTCAATCGTGGGCCGATGATTACGAGTCTGGATCTAAGATCACGTCAAAGTCCGAGTCCGAGTCCGAGTCTTACGCTTTATATCCCATAATTTTTCTAGTGTCTTTCTTTGTGTCCATTTCTATTTCTAGTGACAACATGGGGGCTATCCCATGAGTCACGTGTCTTCTCACATCTATGTTAAATAAATTTTTTATCCATTTCAATAAAAGCACACTTTTCAATCCACATATTCTATCATATCTTATCCTTTATCCTTTTTCCTGTGACAACAAGAATCGATTTGAGACATTTTAAAAACAAACAACAACAACAACACATGACAGCCAATGTGAGTACACCTAGATGATATTCGGTTCTATGTTGTAGAGGACCTGAAACTCCGTGTTTATTTTTCTTTACATATTTCATGTCTGGCAATAGAAACCTTGCAATAACCCTAGTTTAGGACGAGCATATCTCAAGAGATTCGAGGACGAATCCAGACCATCTCCCTTGTTAACAATCCATGACGGAAGGCGAACCCATTCCCCAAAATAAATGACCCGTGTTACTAAGACCAACCCATTTCACATCAAGAGGTGCTAGTCTGACCCAAATCCATGGTAGCAAGAAAATCCAAGACGATACGAGCCATGATCGGAGACAAAGGCTCAATCAAGAGAAATGACCGAAATCAATATCCGAGGCCGCGGTTATGCCCGTAATCCAAGACCAAAGAGTCAAAAGAAGAAGGCTCAATCACACATGTCAATATCCGAAGTCAAAGTTATCTTTAAAAAACCCGAATCAAAAGTCTGAGCAAAAAGCAAAGATATACTCTAGACCAAGAATCCAAATCTGAATCAAGAACGAGTATGAAATCAAATATAGAACATTATTGAAGTCTATATAGAATCAAGACATCAATGAAGATGGTCATTTAGCACCCTCACTTAGCCTTTCATACGTCACACACCCTAAGTCCTTCTCGAGACCATTACAGGGAGATGGTTAGGAATTTTGAGAATCCGCTCAAGCTCGTCAAATATACCCATCCTTTAGGGCCAAAACATGGAAGCTTGATCCCACGTCATTTTAACCTACCTTTATGTGCTCAGACTACATCAAGCCAAGAGACTCCATTTCCAAGCCATATTACAAGCCATAATCCCATCAAGCCTTAAACTCCACAAAATCAAGCTCCAGAGATTTGTTCATCAAAGCCTCTTATTTCCGAGCTCCACATTCCAAATATCCAATCCAATTTCACCTTGACCCAGAAACGGAGTCTTCAAATACTTTGCTAGCTAGAATGGGATATACCCATATCATCCTTAGGGTCCACTAAATGTGCTCACACGACAAGGAATTTTTTACAAACTTAGTTATACCTCTTTGGTCTATGATCAGAGGGAGTTATCTCAAATCGATTCTTCGAGTCACCAAAGGAATATTACCCTTGTGACCCCTACACTTTAAGGTCCTGACAACATAGCTTAGGTACACACTTGAACTACGAGCATGGTTTGATTTCACCTATTCAGGTGGATACGTAGGCAGTCTTTTCTTACACAAGAAGGATACAACCACAACACCCAAACAAAATTAACCAAACCTCAGAACTACGATCTGGTTTGATTTCACTTTACGTGAATACATAGGCAGTCCTCAAGGACACAACCATCCCACAACCATCCATTTTTCACCTTAATTATCAACCATCCCAATTAACAACTTTCAACCACCCCAATTACCATCCCAATTAATATCTCCTCCACAACCAACACCTCTATACTGGGGGCTCCTTATTGTCGCCCAGTTTCTTTTTACAAAAATCTAGAGTCATCTTCTCATCCCGGGGGCTTCTCTTTCGAGACGCCGTCCTTCCTTTATTCCTCTCTTATTTTAAGCCAAGCTAGTACTCGGTCTGGACAATGACAAAGGTCTTAGATCGATTCTCCAAGTTATCGTGCCTCAAGAGGGCTCTCTTTTACAGCAAACGGTGGTGAAAGAAGTCCTAGTAGACAGATGATCCATGGCTCATGCGTTGCCTTTATATGCCTTCATCATTCTTACAATTCTTATACCTTTAGAACTGATACGCATTATCACCCACACTTGGCTAGGGGTTGCGCATACTTAAACAAAGTCTGTCAGAGTCATCCCTGTGTCGCGTCAGTCAAAGCTAAGTCTATATTTCACGTCCACATAAGGTCTACGTCGCATCAGTCACGTGTCTAAAGCCTATTTGAATAATCATAACGTATTACAAACGACAAATTTCCTTTAAGCAAGTTTTAAACGACTTTTATAAAGAAACAACTTTTGAAAACCTAGGTGTTTCCTCATTCGAGGTCCATGTGATAATTGCTTACGTGTATATATTAGATTGCATTCTTGTGTGGTTACTAACCATGCAGGTAAGTATCAGAAGCAGTACTTTACCAAGACCTTGCTTGTCACAACGAGCGAGTATTCTCTGACAGGTGTTTCGACACACCTTTATTATATTCCCCCAGCGAGAGTACACGGACAGACAATCCCTCTCGAGACATGGAGATAAGTTCCCCCAGCGAGAGTACACAGACAGACAATCCCTCTCGAGACATGGAGATAAGTTCCCGATTATGTTCCCCCAGCGAGAGTACACGGACAGACAATCCCTCTCGAGACATAGAGATAAGTTCCCGATTATGTTCCCCCAGCGAGAGTTCACGACAGACAATCGTCCCTCTCGAGACATGGAGATCAACATCGACCCCAAGCACTTCCGAAGTTTGTTTGAAGACGACCCAAGCAGATTTCCCCCAGCAGTTCCCGCCTACGTCCTGCTACCCTTGACATTTTTGTTTCCTCACAGAGTTCGGTAAAGGTGTCATTCTCCAGAAGTTCCCAAACCAGCGCCTCCTTCCTTAGAGTTCCTACACTCACACCTTGGTTACCCCTTAAGTTGAACTTATATTTGACCTCCTTCCCGTTGATGTTTTCCTTTAGGGTCCCACGCCCTAGCACAATCCTTATATGTCTTTTAGGTCTTACCCTTAGCTCCTACGCTTACCCTTAGCTCCTACGCTTACCCTTAGCTCCCACGCAACTCCGGAAACATCTCGAGAAAGAAGTCTCAGGTATGATCTCTTCTTATGGCTGGCGAGCCTCCTTACGTAGTCTAATGGACTTTAAATGACCCTCCCCGATAGTCGACAGGCTCTAAAATGTTCCCGACGACAGGTCCTTGGCTCAGACCCCTTGAGCCGCCTCGCGTCGCCATAGTCGTCAGTTTGTAATCTTCGATTGACCTGATGGCTATACTTTGACTTTTGCCTTGTCCAAGCCTCAGTCAAAGTGGGGGCTCTGTAGACACCTCGTTTCTGCACCTCCTGCAAACCACCCGGTGATGATTGAGCCGCATATTTGGTACACGGAAATATTTCTGAAGTTCGTAAGTTCATCGTCAAGTGATAGCTCAAATACTTGTGTCTACCTCATGGTCGTCATCTAGGTGTCATTACGGTCGTTTTGACAGTAATTAGAGTACATTTGGAGTCTGGGTCAAAAAACCGTCTTCATTTCCTAAAACCGCCAAATCCCGAGTCAAAAGCAATGTGCTTATCTACCTAAGGTTAGGATGTCATAAAATGTTGAGATTATATCTCATTTTGAGTCTCATGTCACTTCAATAGGCTAAACTAAAAGTTTACATTACAAAATGTGCATTTCATTTAGTTAAAATGGCAACCCGACTTTTAGGCCCGTTTTACGAGGTGATAACGACTTTGTTGGGTCAGGCCTATTTCACATAAAGTTCTGTATCTCTTTCTTAGCCTTCCAACGCCACCGAAGTCACCTTATTCCGAGTCTTGTAGAGAAAGTTATGCCTAAAATACGACAGGCTGTCAAACGCGCTTTCTTGTGCAGGAGGAATCCGCTGAGGAAAGGACGCAGCAAGTGCTGCGCCTCTTCCAAGGGACGCATCACCTGCTGCGCCTTTTCCTCAAGGTTTTCTTTTTGTCCAAGTTTCCGTGTTTAACCTAAGTCGGTTATTTTCGGATCTTTCCTTCCGTATCCTAGTCTTACCATAATTTCGTCGTGTGATTAGTATAAATAGAGACCTTTGGTCTCTCATATTTCTCACGCGATTGTCCGCCCTTCTCTTCTCCCTTTGCATTCTTGACCACGTTCTTAATTTTTTGGCGTCTACGTGCCTGAACATTCGACCACGTAAGCTCGGATCTTTCTGAGTACCAGCCTCGTTTTGCATGACCTACCAATTTGACCAACTCCACAATAATCAACTTAATCAATCTGTTTAACTTCCTCTTACGAGGGCACTTTCGTCGTACATTCGAGTCGAGCATCACTAAACGTATACTTAGTTCATCTCGTTTCGCCAAACATGTAAGTCTGAGGGTGTAAATCCTTCTTTTTATTATTGTTCTTTATTTATTGTAATCATAATGTAAGATTTATGTCGAAAGTATTCTTAAAACCGATTTGTAAAACATTGTTTTAAAACCCTTTTTTTACGGATTATCAGAAAACAACCGTCGAGAAAGGACGCAGGAACTGCTGCGCCTCTTCGAAGGGACGCGGCACCTGCTGCGCCTCTTCGTGAGGCTGCCGCAGTTCTTGCTTCCTTTCTTCTTCCTTCGTTTTTTATTGATTTGTTTGTTTTTCTTTTGTTTTCAATTGTTCTTTGTGAGTTTTCGTCATTAAAATCAATCCGGGTTTTAGAGATTCGATTCATTAATATTGAGTCTCTGGAATTCGATCTTTGATATAGTTGCATCTGTTATTCATCATATTCATCATTAATTCGTCACCATTTTTAGTAATTTGTTTAACCTAATTAATTTTATTTAGTTTGTTAATTTGTTAATTAACCCTTCTAATCATGTATATAATTCGTTTTAATTAGTTTCGTTCATATTTTATCACCTCAATCACATGTAAATAATCTGCTAATCACTTCCATCCGAGTCAAATAATATAATCAAGCATTAAAATCACCAACGAACATTAACAACTTGCAATTCAGGCTTCACGATCGGGGCGAGCCAAGGAAAGACGCAAGAATCACAAGCTTTGCGCCTCTTCCAAGGACGCGACTCTGCTGCTTTGTTCTGGTTGATTTCTATCTCTGAACTCCCGTTTTGCTTTGACCTAGTTTGTTAGTTTACGTATTAATTAACTATTATTCGTATTATCACCCTAATTTCTGTTCGTTTATTTCCTTATTTCTTCTTTTCTAAAATTATCCGTTTTAAAAGTATTTTCGACATAAATCAATTAACCCAATGTAATTATTGTAATTTTCTTTATTGTATTTTCATTGTATTTCTTTTATCGTATTGCTTGTATGCTCTCACATGTAATCGATCTTAAATTCCTACTTCGACATTATTGCATGTTAAACTACGTGTTAACCGATTTAGTCTAATTCTCACATGCTAGGATAAAACATTGGATGTTGCATTACATGCATATAAATTGACAATACATCGAGTATAGACAACTTCCTTAATCATTAGTAGAGGCCGCTATCGAGGCGGGCGAGATTAGGTGTTCGATCAAAAGAGCTTCCTAATACGTACCCTCACCCCTTACTCCAGATCTCTGTGAACATCCGTGTTCATTGGCATCCACGAGAGTCAATCTAGACATAGAATGCTAAGGGTAACGAATTCTTGGTGTCTATGTCACTACTTTGTGTCTTGACATGACACGAGGTATTCGAACGGTTTCCAATTTTCCACAAGAAATTGGTGGCGACTCCACAAATGCAAACGCTTGTTTTCCCAAGTGCCCACGTGGGCCCGCGTCCACACTTTCCAGTATCCGTCTCGCAGTAAATTATCTAGATTATTTGCAGTTGAGTCATTAGACTACTGTAGTGAACCGAAACCCCGACATGTTCTCTCTTTATTGATCACTCTTTATCACATTTTCTGCCTTTAATTGCTTTTTCTTTATTACTCTTTACTTAAAACTTTTAGTTTAGAAAACCAATTTTAAACCCCCCATTTTGTGACCAAATAGACGGACCTCTAACAGATATCTTGCCTCCCTGTGGAGATCGACCCGACTTCCCTAGCTAGTGCGAGTTGGTTATTTTTTGTCGGTATACGACAAGCCTGTCAAATTTTGGCGCCGTTGCCGGGGAGGCAATAGCCCTATCTGTTTTTTCTTTCGTTTATTTTTATCCATCTCAGAGAATTTTTATTCCTTGAGACAGTTCTCATTTATCTCTTTCAGTGTTGTGTATGCCCATGTTAAACAGTCGGAGTTAGTTTCAGTGATTACGGAGCTCCAGAGACTATTTCGGCATAGACTCCATCTGCAAAAAGAACTTCGAAAGGAAGACTTGAGTACTTTCGAGCCCGAGCCACAACATTTTCTTTTCGCAGAAGACCAGTCTTTAGAAGAAGATAATCTTATTTCTGCCAACCAACTAGTAAAGATGCCGAATATTGCAAGTCACTCGGAGCCTAAAGCATCTTCGATTCCTAAAGGTTTCAACCTCCATACTGAGGACGACAACACCTTTGATATCAGACCGTCCTACATAAATCTGGTGGAGAGGAATTTGTATAGGGGTGTGGCGGGTGAAGACCCAAGGAAGCATATGGAGGTGTTTACTGATTATTGCTCTACTATTCCCGCTACAAAGGGAGTAACTCAAGACAAGATAAAGGAACTGTTGTTTCCTTTCTCTTTGACTGACTCAGCCCATGAGTGTTTGACTGATCTTGACCGCACTGTTGCTGGTATCACCAACTGGGAGACTCTCGCACTTGCCTTCTACAAAAGATATTTCCCTCCACAACACACTAATCAGTTGAGGGGTACGATTACTAGTTTCAAGCAGGCACCTGATGAGACATTCTATGAAGCTTGGTGTTGGTTCAAGAAGTTAGTGAGGTCTCTTCCTCACCATGATTTCGATCAGTCGTTTTTGTGCACCCAATTTTATAATGGGTTGTACGATGACCACAGAGCTATACTTGACGCCTCATCCAACGGAAGATTTCGGAAAAATATTGATGATGATAAGGGATGGGGCATTATTGAGGAAATAGCGACCCATTGTGTTGAATATGGGAACCCATGGGATGTTATTCGAACAGTCCATTCGGATGATAAGGCAGTTGTGGCTCAGCTAGAAGCCATGAATGCCCGGTTTGATAGATTGGAACTGCAATCTGCTGGAGATCAACAGACGGTTCATCTGTTGATTAGACAGGAAACTGTAACTTGTGAGAGGTGTGGAAGCGATGATGGTCATACTGCTATTGACTGTCTTACTGAGAAAGAACAAGTCCTTGCTTTTCAACAATACAGGCAAGGAGGAGGTTCTTATTACAACAACCAAGGGGCAGTCCATCCCAATTTGAGGTGGACAAGTCAAAATGTTCTTAATCCCACTCCTCCACCGCAGCAGCAACATCCATATGTTCCGCCTCATAAGGCTCAACAAGGCTTCCAAAAGCCTCCTTCTTTTCCTCCACCGAATCAATGAGCATTATCTTCAACTGGGGTAAGTGAGCTAGGTGAGCTAAAGTCAATGCTGCAGTCGTTGACAAAGCAATGGCAACTAAGTGACCAACAGAAAGAAGCATCCATCAAGTCACTTGAAACTCAAGTTGCTCAGTTAGTCGCGAACCAGTCCACGAGGAAACCGGGTCATTTGCCGTCTCAATCTGAGAAGAATCCACATGAGACGGTGAATTTGATTAATTTGAGAAGTGGTCGTTCATATGAAGGACCAAATTTGTCGATTTCAGATGGCATATCAGACCCGACGAAGGATGTTAATGACGATGAACAGTCATTAGTTGCTGAAAAGGAGGTAACCATGAAGAAAATACTCGATCGACTAGTTTCAGGGGGTCGATCGAGTAAAACTGATATTGAAAGTGTTCGATCGAGTGGAAATATTACTCGATCGAGTGAACTGGATAATGAAGAGCTCGATCGAGAAGTCCAAACAGCTCGATCGAGTAAAACTGCCGAGGAATCTGTTCGATCGAGAGATAATTTTGCTCGATCGATCAATGCTGATAATGAAGACCTCGATCAAGAGCCTGCTAGTGCTCGATCGAGTGAAATTTCACCTGGAAGGACTCGATCGAGAGGCAAAAAGTCTCGATCGAGTGATAAAGAGCTTGATCCAGCTGATACGTTGGAAGAAAGAAACAAAGGGCTAGAAATACCTATTATCGTGCCCTTCCCGAGGCAATTACAGAGCATGAAGGCCAATCAACAGTTCGGTAAATTTGCCGAACTCCTGAAAAGCTTACAAGTCACTGTCCCATTCGCCGAGTTGCTGACACAGGTACCCTCTTATTTAAAATTTATGAAAGAAATTTTATCACGTAAGAGGCATATTAATGATCATGAGACGGTAGCTTTGACCGAGGTAGGGACTGCCCTAGTTCAAAATAAGTTACCTCCTAAACAGTCAGACCCGGGTAGCTTCTCAATTCCATGTCACATAGGTACCCATTTGATTGATAACGCGCTATGCGATCTTGGTGCTAGCGTGAGCATCTTACCTTTGTCTCTTGCTAAGAGACTTGGTTTGACTAAATTTAACTGCACAAACATGACCATTTTTATTCAGTGCTCGTGCAGTGATTGATGTCGGGGGTAAGACACTAACGTTTCAGGTAGGAGACGAGGAATTAATTTTCCATCAGTCTAAGTCTCGAAGGGCTCCCATGCAAGCTTAACCTTGCAATGCCCTTTCCTCTACTGACCCTCATATTGACACTCCAGATGAAAATTTGGAATTTTGTGCTGCTATTGTGACCTCTCTGCCTCATATTGAGAGCAAAAAGGAGGAGAATTCGTCTGTTTTCCTTGCTGCAGGTACAGATGAAAAAGATGCAGGAGTTGTCAAAGGTCGTTGTGCAATTAAAATCAATCAAATTAGGGATCCCAACGTCAAAGCTAGTGAGAAAGAAAAAGGGACGAGAAAAGTTCGTGCATATGTGGACGTCCACTATTCTCCCCCTACTGGTTCAAATTCAAGCTCGTGGAGAATGAAGAGGACGGTCATGGATGCTGAAGGGACCTCCTCCAGTCAGAAGCCCTCCGTTGGGCTACTGAGTTGTCTTGAGAATTGAGCGGGGAATTCCCCGTGTAACAATTTGTAAAAACTATTTTAAATTTCCGTTGAATTTCTTTTATTGCGTTTATTAGGACTATTAGAATTTAGATATTTTTAGCGTAGTTAGAAAGACTATAGACTGTTATTTTTGTGATTTGATATATCGGGATATGTTTGTGAGTGTTTTTATGCTGGTTTGGGGAGATTATACGCATTTTGGATAACTCAGACGAAGAAAAGGACTCGATCGAGTACTTTTTATACTTGATCGAGAGGATTTTACAAGAAAGGACTTGATCGAGAGATGTCAAAGTGCTCGATCGAAAAGGCAAAAAGAGGGAGTTCCTGATCGAGGAGCTTTTTACTCGATCGAGTGAACTGATCTGAAACTCCTCGATCGAGTGATTTGAAATCACTCGATCGAGTGAAATTGAAAATCCCGCTCAGGAAGTAACTCTTAAACTCCCTATTTTCATCCTTTATTCCTTATTCTTTCATTTCTCGTCATTTTCATATCAAATCCCCCAAATCCTCTCTAATTTCTTGCCCATTACCAAATCTAACACCTACAATCTGTTCTTAGCTAATTAATCGTCATTTCCCCCTTATTTCCCCTTTGATTTTCGTTCGTCTTTGCGGTCAATGGAGGATTTTAGGGTTTGCGGTTTTTGTTCGAAAAATCGCCCAATTTGCATCGTCCTTTGTCGATTAATTGCTTCTTTTTAGGTTTCTTTGATCAAGTAAGTATTCCCTTTGCCTCATTATTGTTTAATTGCTTTTTATTTCGAATTTTTTGAGGCAAATTGTGATTTAGGGATTATCATAGTCGAAATTTTCGACTGAAATTGGGCTTTTCTGTTGTTATTGCTTCAATTGATGATTATTCCCCTTTCCCTCGTCACTGATTAAATGTTGTTTCGAATTTTTTAGGGAAAAATTGGGAATTAGGGTTTGTTAAGTCGAAATTTCGACTGATTTGGGAAATTTTGCTGTTTAATTGTTAATTGATTATCGTTTCCTCCTCCTTACTTGATTAGGATGGACAGTAGCTCAATGCCCTCTTCCAGTTCGACTGTTAGTCCGTCCTAGACTGAGACGGTGGTCCCTGTTGCCACCAACATCTCCACACCCGTTAGTACCACAGCTGCTGCTACTGTTTTCCTTGTTACCGCTACTGGTACTGTTGCTACTGCTGCTAGCCCCGTTTCAGCTTCTACTTCCGTCACAGCCACTACTGCTAGCACTGCTGCCAGCTCTTTTTCTTCTGTGTCGGTTTATGTTGCTTCTTCTGTTGCAGCTACAGCTAGTACCTCAGGTACGACGACTACCCCTGCTGCGTGGTCACCTGCAGTCATAGCTGCTTACCGGGCGGCCCTAGTACCTCGCCCCGTCGGAGAACGGGCTTCTATTTCAGGTTCTAGAGGCCGGGGTCGTGCACGAGCTACACCTGCCGCTGGCCGTTCTGTTGGCCGTGTTACCATCCGAGGGGACGACTCCCTCGCCTCGCACCCCGACTACCCCCAGGTAATTTTTGTTAATAGTATTCATCGCACTAGATTCTATTCTTTGCTTGACTGTGACTTTCTCCCCACTCGTTTTTTGTGCCGTACGTCACTTGAGAGGCTTGGCATTTACGAGCCGGTTTGTGAGATTTTGATGGGTACGGGGATAGCTGGACTTATGACCATGAGTACCCGTACCTTTAGGGAGCTGATCCTTGTATTTTTCAGCTCCTTTACCTTCTCCTCTGGGGCACACGACGCTGCCCCTGCTTGTGCTTTTGTGTCTTTCCGGTTGTTTAACCGGACGTTTTCTTTGACTTTAGAGGAGTTTGTTACTAGACTTGGCCTTTCCTCTACGGGCGCCACTGCCGCCCCTAGGAAGGTCATCCGTCAGCTTTGGCGGACTTTGGCACAGACTACTTACGAGGAGCGAAAGCTCGCTCAGGTCCACCTTCCCCCTGCTCGTTACTTCCTACGTTTGATGAGAAGTACTATTTTTGGCCGAAAGGAGCCAAACAACATTACTAACACCGAGCTTTCTATTCTGGGCGAGTACCTGAACATTAACAGCGAGGGCCCCTTTGCCCTCAACATTACTTACCTGACCGCCCAGTACTTCCAGTCTCAGGGGGAGAAGGCTACGGGCACCATTGTCTGTGGTGGCATAGCCACCTTCCTTGCTCGTACACTCCTCCCTGCCTTCCCTCGTGACTTACCGTACATAGTTGGGGATAGGTTCCTGGACCTAGCTTCTATGTTGTCCATGACTTGGCTGACTTCAGACTACCGGACATGGAAGATTAGTGGTTCCTTGTCCGAGGACCTTCTTTGCACCACCCTTCCTCGCCTCGCCCCTTTGCCCACTGTTGTACGGGGCACGTTACCACCACCGTTACCCACGTACTACCTACCGCTCTGACCACCTCCTACCTTAGCCGCTTCTAGGAAGCGGCGTAGACCTGAGACCGGAGAGGGATCCACACCTTCTACGGGTGGCCAGACTTCCACGGCCATTCCTACACCGATCCCTACTCCCATCACTACTCCCGCGCCCGACCAGACACAGGCACAGCCGGTCTTTCCGGACACTTTTCTACCTCCTCTACCCTTTGAGGCGTCCGCGGTCATAGACCAAGGGCGCCGTGACAGTTTGTTGCTTGAGATTGCAGAGAGGCAGGCTCGTATGGAGAGGGACATGGCTCTTGCCATGTACCCTCTGTACGAGTATCACATGAGGCGACACTGTCCTATTCCAGAGGGTTGGCCACACCCGTCCTTCTACCGATACCCAGCTGAGGGGTACCTTGAGTCAGCTAGTAGTGAGGAGGAGGAGGAGGAGGACCTAGCAGCGAAGGCAGTGAGAGCTCGGGCTGAGGAGAGGAGGAGGAGGACCCAGACTTCAGAGTGACGGTGGAGGACGTGATAGAGGAGGCTGATGAGTAGCTACTGGTCTACTCACTTCCCCAGTTTTCAGGCTGGTTTGGGAAAGTTCGTGTTTTGTATGTTCATTCTCGCTCTTTTATTTTCTTTTGTCTCCTTTTTATTTTATTTTATTGGTTGTATATTCCCGTTCCCCTGTATATATCTGCTGGTGTATGCTGGAGGACAACGAGGGCGTTGTCCGTTTTGGTTTGGGGAGGGTAATGCATCTTTTGAGTCTGCATTTGCATTTTTTTTGCATTCACGTTTCTATTTTCAGCTTGCATCGTATTTATTTAATTCAAAAAAATTAGAAAATTTAAAAAAAAATCACGTTTATTTTTGCATATAGGTTGAGTCGGAACGGTTGATTTCCGTGATGATATTGCACTTTAACGTGTCATTTTACTTGAGCCTTCCACTTTCATTGACGGTTATCGGCTGAGTCTTACGCATAATCTACGAGTTTTTGTTCAAATTTAGCTGACTGTTTAGACTTGACCTTATAAATTGGCAACCTACTCTATAAATTCTGAGTTTTAGAGCCTCATAACTGGTGACATTCATGACCGGTTTACATAGGAATTGAGAGTAGTACTCCTTGCATAGCATGTTCATCATTTTTGCACATTTATGACATTCCATTTCTTATCAAATGCATACATTCGGGTTTGTGGTCGGTGTCACATGCATGGAGGTGCTTGCAGATTTTCCCTTTTCTTACATTTTTCACCCATTTAGCTCCACTTAAGCCAAATTTAGCCATTTTGACCCATTAGCTACATCCAAACTAAGCCTGCCCAGTCAAGCTAGTCTAGTGTATCTTTTGTGGTATTTTGGTTCATGTTACGAGTTTGGTTCGTTTTTATTGTTGGAGTTGGTGGAAAATAAGGAAGGGAGAATGATTGGGAAAAAAAAAAAAAAAAGACATGGAAAAAGAAAAAAAAAAAAAAAAGAGAAAAGCGTGAATGAGAAAAGCGTGAATGAGAAAAAGAAAAACAAATGAAAAAAAATTGAAAAAAGAGGTGGAATTCACGTGAGTCAAAGGAAAAAAAGGAAGAAAAAAAGAGTTTGAAAAAAATTGATTTGTGTCATTGTGGACGCGGGCCCACGGGGGCGCTTGGGAAAACAAGCGGTTGCATTTGTGGAGTCGCCGCCAATTTATTGTGGAAAATTGGAAACCGTTCGAATACCTCGTGCCATGTCAAGACACAAAGTAGTGACATAGACACCAAGAACTCGTTACCCTTAGCATTCTATGTCAAGAATTACTCTCGTGGATGCCAATGAACACGGATGTTCACCGAGATCTGGAGTAAGGGGTGAGAGTACGTATTAGGAAGCTCTTTTGATCGAACACCTAATCCCGCCCGCCTCGATAGCGGTCTCTACTAATGATTAGGGAAGTTATCTATAATCGATATGTTGTCGATTTATATGCATGGAATGCAACATCCAAAGTTTTAATCCTAGCATGTGAATTAATACTAAGTCGGTGAACACGTAGTTTAACATGCAATAATGTCGAAGTAGGAATTTAAGATCGATTACATGTGAGAGCATACAAGCAATAATACGATGAAGAAATACAATAATAAAAAATTACAATAAAGAAAATTACAATAATTAAATTGGATTAATTGATTTATGTCGAAAATACATTTGAGACAGATGGTTTGGAAAAAAAGAAAGAATAAATGAATAAATTAACGAATAGAAATTAGGGTGATAATACGAATAATAGTTAATTAATACGTAAACTAACAAACTAGGTCAAAGCAAAACGGGAGTTCAGAGACAGAAATCAACCAGGAACAGTAGCAATGCAGAGCGTCCCTTGGAAGAGGCGCGATTACTACGTCTTTCCTTGGCTCGATCCCGTAAGCGGAATTGCAAGTTGTTAATGTTCGTTGGTGATTTTAATGCTTGATTATATTATTTGACTCGGATGGAAGTGATTAGCAGATTATTTACATGTGATTAAGGTGATAAAATATGAACGAAACTAATTAAAACGAATTATATACATGATTAGAAGGGTTAATTAACAAATTATCAAACTAAACAAATTAATTAGGTTAAACAAATTACTAATGACGAATTAATGATGGATATGATGAATAACAGATGCAACTATATCAAAGATCAAATTCCAGAGACTCAATATTAATGAATCGAATCTCTAAAACCCGGATTGATTTTAATGACGAAAACCCTCAAATATGAATTACTTTGGATTTAAGTCGGGATTTAAAAGATGAATTAATTACTAATGATTAATAATTGATATGTCAAATTATTATACTTAAGTTATCATATTGAAGAAACAAAGAACAATTGAAAACAAAAGAAAAGAAAAACAAACAAATTAACAAAAGAAGAAGGAAGAAGAAAGGAAACAGGAACTGCGGCAGCCTCACGAAGAGGCGCAACAGTTGCTGCGTCCTTTCTCGATGGTTGTCTTCTGATAATCCGTAAAAAGGGTTTTAAAACAATGTTTTACAAATCGGTTTTAAGAATACTTTCGACATAAATCTTACATTATGATTACAATAAATAAAGAACAATAATAAAAAGAAGGATCTACACCCTCAGACTTACATGTTTGACGAAACGAGATGAACTAAGTATACGTTTAGTGATGCTCGACTCGAATGTACGACGAAAGTGCCCTCGTAAGAGGAAGTTAAACAGATTGATTAAGTTGATTATTGTGGAGTTGGTCAAATTGGTAGGTCATGCAAAACGAGGCTGGTACTCAGAAAGATCCGAGCTTACGTGGTCGAATATTCAAGCACGTAGACGCCAAAAAGTAAGAACGTGGTCTAGAATGCAAAGGGAGAAGAGAAGGGCGGACACTCACGTGAGAAATATGAGAGACTGAAGGTCTCTATTTATACTAATCACACGGAGGAAATAGGGTTAGACTAGGATACGGAAGGAAAGATCCGAAAATAACCGACTTAGGTTAAACACGGAAACTTGGACAAAAAGAAAACCTTGAGGAAAAGGCGCAGCAGGTGCTGCATCCCTTGGAAGAGGCGCAGCACTTGCTGCGTCCTTTCCTCAGCGGGTTCCTCCTGCGCAAGAAAGCGTGTTTGACAGCTTGTCGGATTTTAGGCATAACTTTCTCTACAAGACTCGGAATAAGGTGATTTTGGTGGCGTTGGAAAGCTAAGAAAGAGATATAGAACTTTCTGTGAAATAGGCCTGACCCAACAAAGTTGTTATCACCTCGTAAAATGGGCCTAAAGGTCGGGTTGCCATTTTAACTAAATGAAATGCACATTTTGTATTGTAAACTTTTAGTTTAGCCTAATGAAGTGACATGAGACTCAAAATGAGATATAATCTCAACATTTTATGACATCCTAACCTTAGGTAGACAAGCACATTGCTTTTGACTCGGGATTTGACGGTTTTAGGAAATGAAGACGGTTTTTTGACCCTGACTCTAAATGTACTCTAATTACTGTCAAAACGTCTGTAATGACACCTAGATGACGACCATGAGGTAGACACAAGTATTTGAGCTATCACTTGACGATGAACTTACGAACTGTCATAAATCGTTCCGTGTACCAAACATGCGGCCCAATCACCACCGGGTGGTTTGCGGGAGGTGCAGAAACGAGGTGTCTACAGAGCCCCCACTTTGACTGAGGCTTGGACAAGGCGAAAGTCAAAGTATAGCCATCAGGTCAATCGAAGATTACAACCTGACGACTATGGCAACGCGAGGCGGCTAAAGGGGTCTGAGCCAAGGACCTGTCGTCGGGAACATTTTAGAGTCTGTCGACTATCGGGGAGGGTCGTTTAAAGTCCATTAGACTACATAAGGAGGCTCGCCAGCCATAAGAAGAGATCATACCTGATACTTCTTTCTCGAGATGTTTCCGGAGTTGCGTGGGAGCTAAGGGTAAGCGTAGGAGCTAAGGGTAAGCGTAGGAGCTAAGGGTAAGACCTAAAAGACATATAAGGATTGTGCTAGGGCGTGGGACCCTAAAGGAAAACATCAACGGGAAGGAGGTCAAATATAGGTTCAACTTAAGGGGTAACCAAGGTGTGAGTGTAGGAACTCTAAGGAAGAAGGTGGTGGTTTGGGAACTTCTGGAGAATGACACCTTTAGCGAACTCCGTGAGGAAACAAAAATGTCAAAGGTAGCATGACGTAGGCGGGAACTCCTGGGGGAAATCTGCTTGGGTCGTCTTCAAACAAACTTCGGAAGTGCTTGGGGTCGATGTTGATCTTCATGTCTCGAGAGGGACGATTGTCTGTCGTGAACTCTCGCTGGGGGAACATAATCGGGAACTTATCTCCATGTCTCGAGAGGGATTTTCTGTCCGTGTACTCTCGCTGGGGGAACATAATCGGGAACTTATCTCCATATCTCGAGAGGGATTGTCTGTCCGTGTACTCTCGCTGGGGGAACTTATCTCCATGTCTCGAAAGAGATTGTCTGTCCGTGTACTCTCGCTGGGGGAACATAATAAAGGTGTGTCGAAACACCTGTCAGAGAATACTCGCTCGTTGTGACAAGCAAGGTCTTGGTAAAGTACTGCTTCTAATACTTACCTGCATGGTTAGTAGCCACACAAGAATGCAATCTAATATATACACGTAAGCAATTATCACATGTACCTCGAATGAAGAAACACATAGGTTTTCAAAAGTTGTTTCTTTATAAAAGTCGTTTAAAACTTGCTTAAAGGAAATTTGTCATTTGTAATGCGTTATGCATATTCAAACGGGCTTTAGACACTTGACTGACGCGACGTAGACCTTATGTGGACGTGAAATATAGACTTAGCTTTGACTGACGCGACACAGGGATGACTCTGACAGACTTTGTTTAAGTATGCGCAACCCCTAGCCAAGTGTGGGTGATAATGCGTATCAGTTCCAAAGGTATAAGAATTGCAAGAATGATGAAGGCATATAAAGGCAAGGCATGAGCCATGGATCATCTGTCTACTAGGACTTCTTTCACCACCGTTTGCTGTAAAAGAGAGCCCTCTTGAGGCACGATAACTTGGAGAATCGATCTAAGACCTTTGTCATTGTCCAGAACGAGTACTAGCTTGGCTTAAAATAAGAGAGGAATAAAGGAAGGGTGGCGTCTCGAAAGAAAAGCCCCCGGAATGAGAAGATGACTCTAGATTTTTGTAAAAAGAAACTGGGCGACAATAAGGAGCCCCCGGTATAGAGGTGTTGGTTGTGGAAGGGATATTAATTGGGATGGTAATTGGGGTGGTTGAAAGTTGTTAATTGGGATGGTTGATAATTAAGGTGGAAAGTGGATAATAGGGATGGTTGTGGGATGGTTGTGTCCTTGAGTACTGCCTACGTATTCACGTAAAGTGAAATCAAACCAGATCGTAGTTCTGAGGTTTGGTTAATTTTGTTTGGGTGTTGTGGTTGTATCCTTCTTGTGTAAGAAAAGACTGCCTACGTATCCACCTGAATAGGTGAAATCAAACCATGCTCGTAGTTCAAGTGTGTGCCTAAGCTATGTTGTCAGGACCTTAAAGTGCAGGGGTCACAAGGGTAATATTCCTTTGGTGACTCGAAGAATCGATTTGAGATAACTCCCTCTGATTATAGACCAAAGAGGTATAACTAAGTTTGTAAAAATTTCCTTGTCATGTGAGCACATTAAGTGGACCCTAAGGATGATATGGGTATGTCCCATTCTAGCTAGCAAAGTATTTGAAGACTCCGTGTCTGGGTCAAGGTGAAACTGGATTGGATATTTGGAATGTGGAGCTTGGAAATAAGAGGCTTTGATGAACAAATCTCTGGAGCTTGATTTTGTGGAGTTTAAGGCTTGATGGGATTATGGCTTGTAATATGGCTTGGAAATGGAGTCTCTTGGCTTGATGTAGCCTGAGCACATAAAGGTAGGTTAAAATGACGTGGGATCAAGCTTCCATGTCTTGGCCCTAAAGGATGGGTATATTTGACGAGCTTGAGCGGATTCTCAAAATTCCTAACCATCTCCCTGTAATGGTCTCGAGAAGGCCTTAGGGTGTGTGACGTATGAAAGGCTAAGTGAGGGTACTAAATGACCATCTTCATTGATGTCTTGATTCTATATAGACTTAAATAGTGTTCTATATTTGATTTCATACTCGTTCTTGATTCAGATTTGGATTCTTGGTCTAGAGTATATCTTTGCTTTTTGCTCAGACTTTCGATTCGGGTTTTTTGAAGATAACTTTGACTTCGGATATTGACATGTGTGATTGAGCCTTCTACTTTTGACTCTTTGGTCTTGGATTACGGGCATAACCGCGGCCTCGGATATTGATTTCGGTCATTTCTCTTGATTGAGCCTTTGTCTCTGATCATGGCTCGTATCGTCTTGGATTTTCTTGCTACCATAGATTTAGGTCAGACTAGCACCTCTTGATGTGAAATGGGTTGGTCTTAGTAACACGGGTCGTTTATTGTGGGGAATGGGTTCGCCTTCCATCATGGATTGTTAACAAAGGAGATGGTTTAGATTCGTCCTAGAAGCTCTTGAGATATGCTCGTCCTAAACTAGGGTTATAGCAAGGTTTCTATTGCCAGACATGGAATAGGTAAAGAAAAATAAATACGGAGTTTCAGGTCCTCTACAACATAGAACGGAATATCATCTAAGTGTACTCACATTGGCTGTCATGTGTTGTTGTTGTTTGTTTTTAAAATGTCTCAAATCTATTCTTGCTGTCACAGGAAAAAGGATAAAGGATAAGATATGATATAATATGTGGATTGAAAAGTGTGCTTTTATTGAAATGGATAATAAATGTATTTAACATAGATATGAGAAGACACGTGACTCATGAGACAGCCCCCAGGTTATCACTAGAAATAGAAATGGACACAAAGAAAGACACTAGAAAAATTATGGGATAGAAAGCCTAAGACTTGGACTCGGACTTGGACTTTGACGCGATCTTAGATCCAGACTCGTAATCATCGGCCCACGCTTGAACATTTTCTTTCCTGACAACTGGCTTCGGCATCTGGCTTTGAGCATTCACCCATTTGAGCACCTCATCTTCGTCATTGGGAACAATGAAAAGGTAATAGCTAAGAAAAGTTTCTTGATAAGTGGTATATCAATGAGGATTGCCTAAGTTGCCTTGTGGGCTAAAGTTTGAGAGGGACAACTTCCCGTCTTCGATCATATCCTGAATGATATGTTTTAATTTGTAACATTTCTCTGTATCATGCCCTTCGCCTCTATGGTATTTGCAGTAGGCATTCTCGTCCTAGAACTTAGATTTCTTCTCTGGGTTAGGCGTAGGTCCTATGGGCTTCAACGTTCGTTGTTCCATGGGTCTATGAAGGGCATCAGCGTATCTAATACCAATGTTGGTAAATTTCCTAGGAGGTGTGCCCTTCTTTTCGGAGGCCTTTGGAGAATTGTTAGGTTCCTTTGACGAAGGCTCCATGAAGTTGCCTTTGTTGATTTTGATTCTTGTACGAGAAGAAGTAGGAATGGATTGCCCACTCGTTGCTTTAGGACTATTAGGTTGAGGGTTTGTCTTGGAACTTTTCATCTTGAAAGATTGGGTCTCGAGCTTCTTATCCATTTCAGCAAATTGATTCCCCATGTTGGAAAGCCGAGAGTTTAGATTATCAATGGCTCCCTCTATCTTGGAAAGCATGAGCATTCCACTTTGGACATCGTCCTCCTTCAGCGCTTTGATTTCTTTGTCAACACGAGGATCGAGAAGATGAGAATAGTCTAGGAACGATCCTTCATCGTATTTAGTGCTGTTAGACCCAATAGGGTCGGTCCCATCGAATTGCTCCACAAATGGTGGCATTGGAAACTTGCCATCCTCGATCATATCTTGAATAATACGCTTTAGCTTATAAAATTCCTCTGTATCGTGTCCTCTACCTCGATGGTACTGACAATATGAATTGCCCTTCCATCTAGGGAATATCTTTTCGGGATCTGGGGTTGGGCCAATTGGATGAAGTTTTCCTTGGGAAACTAGTCTTTGTAGAGCTACTTTATATGTGGTTCCAAGGTCAACGAATTCCCTATGAGCTCGTCCCGGCCTTCTGAGTGGAGTTTGCAAGAGGTTAACTCCATTGTCTTCATTGGCCTTTTTAGATGGGTGAGTCGTGTTGAAGCTATAACTTGGCCTTGGGGTATGAGAGGATGGTAAAGGTTTCATCATGTCTATCTTGTCTTCCATATTGATGACACGAGTTCTCAAGTCTTCGACGGTGGCCTGAAGCTTAATGACTGCAGCAATTAGTCCCTCAACTTCGACAGATAAACGTTCTTGAACACTTTCATTAGAAATTGAAGAATTCCTACCGAGAACAAAATGAGGCGCATTACAACTTGATTTGACATGGGATCACGCATACTAAGGCAACAAACAAAGGATACATGACGAGACGAGATGACTAGACTCTTGACTTATGAATCCAGGAACCGTCGTGAGTGACTTTCGTGTTTGAATTCACGGTGTTTGACCTTGGCCTTTAGACTCGAGTGTTGACTTTGACAGAGTGACATTTACGTGGTTGACTTTATTGACGGGATTGGCGACACGTGTTAAATCTAATTTGTGTGTTTAAGACAGACTTGACTCAAGGTTCGGGTATGTGTGTCCCAAACGTGTACTAGGAGAATTCAAGAAACGGACATGGGAATGACTCGATGTGTTAGCCTCGAGTGTGTGGGACTAGGTGTGGAAATTTTTAGCTCCTAATTGAATTGGGGTAGGGGGTCAAAAATGACAGAGTGACGCCTTGTTGACAAAATATGATGATAGAAGTGAAAGAACGGTTGCATGGCTTCAAAGGTCACCTTGAAATAAACGGTAGCCAAGGAGTTATCACACCACAAGGTACTCTTGACTAGGCCTTAGTCCATGGGTCAAAATATACTAGTATGACACATCCTAGTGTGTCTTAAGGGTATTCTAGCAAACAAAGTCTCAAGAGAAAAATTATCTACAAGGGCCTTATATACACTTGTCAAACTTCCCAAATAGGCATTTTCACAAACGTTTCTAACCATGCACCTACATGCCATGATGCAACTAACATATATACAACTCTAATGCATATGCTTCTATCAACTATTATGCCACATAAAGTAAATGCAAACTCCTAACAACACATAGATACACAAACCGCAACAACAAAATACACCACATCCTCCTTGACATGTAAGCCCATCCTCCTCATATGAATAATGAAAAAAATGGAAGGAAAATAGAGATTAGAGCGATCATACCAAGCGGTCTTCATTTTCCCTTGCTAATGCCTCAAATGTAGTGTTGCATCTATGTGAGAAGAGAACAAAAACACAAGTATATACAATTTTATACTACTAAGTTAAAGAACATGTTTTTGGTTTTTGAAATTTTCAAATTTTTATGGATTTTGCTTTTATGAAATTAAAGAACATATTTTTGGGATTTTTCAAAAAATTTCAATTTTTATGTATTTTGGAATATAAATTCCCATCCCCCGCTTTATTTTGGACATTGTCCTCAATGTACATGTAGGAGTAGGAAAGAAATACATGTTTTTGGATTTTTGATTTTATGGAAGTAAATGCAATGATATGAATGAATGCATGCTATAACTAAATGCAATTCTATATAACATATATAACAAATGAATGCAATCTAAATTACACTATATGATGCATGATTTCTAGTAACCTATGGTTACCTATGATCAAACCTCCCCAACCCGATTTAAACACTATTTCTAGTGTAGAAATGAATAGGTTTGTTCATTAGTGAATATGCATGAATTCTAGTCTATATGCAACTAACTATATGAATCATGTGAGATATATTACAATGCAAATGAACTAACTAATTTAAAAGCAATATGAAATATTTCACAAATGCAAGTCTATTCTATATGATTAACTATAATGTATGTTACTTCATGGTTTAACCTCCCCAAACCGATTTTAAACACTATTTTTAATGTAGGAAGAAAGGGGGTTAATCATGAGGCAACTACATAAATGCAACTATACATGAGAGATTGGGAAAGAAAGGGTTCTTACAATCATTGTAGGGGACGAAGATGGTAGATATGAGGCATACATAGTAATGACAAGAGCCAAAAGAGAGAAAAAGATAAATTTTAGGGTCAACCCGCTCGAGTTGAAAATAACCCGCTCGAGTTCAGCCTCAACCCGATCGAGTTGATATCGACTTGCTCGGGTTGAAGCTCTGGGACGTGCGTTTTCTCAGAAAAACACCCAGATTCTTGAGCAAGGAACTTTTTCACTTTTCTTGTCCTTCAATTCGCACGGGTTGTTGTCGGGATGCACAGATTTCAAGCAATTTTCGACCCAACACCTTTATAATGATAAGTAGGATATGCACAAGCCCAAATTCTCCATTTTTTTCATTTCTTTACATTTGCTACCTTCCCGATTTCATCAATTTCCTTCAAAAAGCTTAATCAAAATATGAGATCCCTCCATTTCATCTCTCATGCAATTTATTAAATGAATGAATGAATGCAAATTTACAATAAATGCATATATACAAGTTAATGGTTATTGAGGAACTCCATCAAACCAAAGATTGCCAATTAATAGATTCATGCCAAAATATCACTAGCACTCAAAGCACGTAGAAGTCGGTCAAATTCTTGGGAGTGGGACATGAATAGGCATGCATAGCAACACAAGATTATGCAATTGAAAAATGCCTAAGTAAAAGACCGAACAAGCATATCAAGAATACAATGACAAAAATCATAAGAGATGTGATGGATAGAGGGGACATGAAATGGGTAGTTGGTTGGTAATTCACTCAACTCATCCTCCAAATAGTCAAAATCACCACATTCAATGCAAGTACTCTCATTATCATCTAAGGTAATTCTAAGGGTGTCTATTTGGGGTTCCCAAATTTCCTCATATTCCTCATCCCAACAAGGTCCATTATCAAAGGAGTTGTCATAACAAGGTTCACCAAGTTCAACACAATTGTCTCCCTCGAATATTTCATCCTCAAAGGGTGAGTTTTCACTCAAGCTCACATCCATCGCACTCTCACTTTGCCCATTAACATCAAATTCCATGGAAGTTGGGTTCATTGTTACACAAGAAGAGTAGGATGATGGCATCCAAGCATTGGTTTCACAATCAAGAACGTACTCCTCCTCATTATCACTCTCTTCATCTAGCACTCCATCTTCCCAAGGAGGGGCAAATTTTTGAACATAGTGGGTAGGCTCAAGGTTATAGGATGGTGTCTCATTCTCACAAATCTCATTTTCATCATAGTCATCCTTAATGAATTTTTGAAATGTGGTCTTTATCGCTTCCATACCTTTCTTGGCACTCTCAAATATGTCATGTATAGTTTGCTTGAGACATTGGGTGGCCATGAACTCAATAAATTCCCAAAACTCCTCACAACTCATCTCACATATCCTACCACCACTCAAGTGAAATGCCAAGTTGCGGGTTTCAAGGTTCATGCCATTATAAACAACACAACATGTTTCATAATTTGAAAGAGTAAAACCATGATGCCAAGCATGAGTCATATAATCTTCAAATCTTGCAATATACTTATCAAATGACTCATTTTCATATTGCCAAAAAGTGAATGTAGACATGTTAAACATATAAAATAATGCAAGTACAGGTAATAAAATCCTCAAGGAACCAAGATCCCTTAAGAAGAAGCACAACTAAAACTAGACAAAAGAACGATCCAAATACACAGCACCGTCCCCGACAATGGCGCCATTTTGATGGAGCGGGTCGTTGTCCGTCATCAAACAAATTTATACCCAACTACTAGCATAGCAAGCAAGTCGGGGTCGATCCACGGGACGGGGTATTCAAATTGTTCAATCTAATTGTAGTTGCACTTAGGGTTGTCAAAATTAATTTGGGTTGATGATTCTAATCTAATAAAAGCAATGGAAAGTAAACAAGCAACAAAAGGAAGGATGTAAACAAATGATTAAAAGTGCTAGGATATCATGGTTCATAGGGAATTCATGGGAGTAGATCATACAAACATGTTCTCAATTAGATGCAAGCACTTATTGTTGTGATGGGATCGAGTTAGTATATATCTTACAATCCTTAAGAAGGTTTGGGTCCCGGAGCCGAGTCGTCTAGACTGTACAACACCTACAAGTCGACTTAATCCTTCCAATTCAACTCTATGCATGGTCTAATGAGGCTCGAGTTGGTTTATATCTTACAAGCCTCATTGAAGAGATAAGGGATGGATCAAAAAATGCAAGGATTCATAGGCTCGCATTTTATCAAACATAACACGTGCATAAGTTGAAATCACAACAAGCAAGCAAATTAATTATGAAAACATAATAGATTAAGCATAGATCAATCCCCATGTTTGTTTCCCCTAATTCCTCATTAATCTTAGCAAAAGGACTACTCACTCATGATCAAGTTTAACATGTTAATAAGGTTGTCAATCATACTAACAAAGCAAAACATGATGAATAAATAGGGCTGTAAATGAACTGAGCCTGCTCGACAAGCCCTCGGGATCGGCTCGGTCAAAGCTCGGCTCGAGATCGGTCAAACTGAGCTCGAGCTCGGGCTCGAACTAAGCTGAGCCCAAACCGAGCCGAGCTTGAGCACACTAAGGCTCGGCTCGGGAGCTCGTTTGAGCTCGTTATTTTTAAAATTACTTAATATTTTTCAATATATTTACTTAAATTGTACCAATTTTAAAATAAATAAATTAAAATATTAGTTTATAAGATAAAATTACATAATAACTGTTATTATAAGCTAACCAAAAAATGATATTCTCGTTTGAATTTGAATTTTTAAATAAAAAATTACTTTATAATTAAAATAATGTTCGAAAAAATAGTACGCAAACAAAGCTCGGGCTCGGGTTCGGGCTCGTAAAATATTATATGAGCCGATCCCGAGCCTTGATTTCAAGAGCTCGGGTTCGGGCTCGAACTCGACTTTTACAATATGAGCCGAGCTCGATCATAGGTAAGCTCGAGCTCGGCTCGGCTCGTTTACACCCCTATGAATAAATGATGTGATTAACAATAATTAAACAAGAGTAAAAGGGATTATACCTATATGAGATGATCCAAATAATAAAGAAAAGAATAATAGAAGAAAACTTGATTGATTGATGAAGAGTTGTCAATTTTCCAATAATAACCCAATAATCTTCAATTACCCAATAATAATAAACTTCAACAATGATTAAGGAAAGATTAATATGTAATTTTGTGGAATGATTGAGATTAATCTATTCTAATCTACTCCTAATGAAGGTTTAATCTAATCTAAAGAAGCTTAATCTAATCTAAGAGAACTTAATCCTTTGATTATTACAAATGGAGTATATATAGTGGTACATCATTAGGTTAAACAAGGGTAGATTAGTAAATAACAATGCTAAGTGTTGAGTAGAGAATTGCAACTCTCGAGGGACATGCGCGGATCATGTAGCAAGGAAAAGCATTCTGCCAAACCATCCGCTCGTCCCGAGTGAAAAACGTGCAACCTGAGCCTCAACCCGAGCGGGTTGATATTGTCCCGAGCGGGTTGAGGTGTATCTCGGTCTACTTGAGCTTGACCCGCGCGGGTTAAGTTGATGTTTCCTTTTTTCTTGCTTTTTAACCTATGATGCTTCTATATACTCTTTATTCCTACATCCTTGGTCATCATTCTTGCCTCTTCTTCATGCTAGTTCATCCAAGATCGTCAACAAGCTTTCGAATATGCGCGAGATACAGGCATTCCGCCTCATTATCTCCTTTTCTATAAGACATATAAAATGCACTAGGAAAGCAAAATAGAAAGGATTTGACGGATAAAATGACCATGAAATGTTATAATAGTATGCAAAATAAGTTCAGTTAAGGGACTAAATGTGCGCAATTAATAGTCACATCACTTTTGTTTATGTTTTTTTTATTGAACTAGGGCGAAACAGGAATCGATTTGGGCGTTTTTGTTTTGCCTATTTTCGAGTGGAATTGATGCTTGCATTAGGTTAGAAACTTGTTTAGGAGTATAGGGGTGCTTTTAGTTTGCATTTTGGTCCTCGTTCCCGCTCCCTAGGTGCGAAAAACGTGAATGAGACAAGAAACCGTCTAATTTCGCAATGTCGTGCTTGTTTGCTTGAATTGTGTGCTCCACTAGGTTGCATTGTATTCGGGGAAGGCCGTCTTTGCTATGTTAAGCCTTCACTGGGTTCTAGGGGCGAAATTCCGCATTTTGCCTTTATCAGACAGTCTTATGCTGGCGAGGACTCAAACTGGGCCGCCTTGCTTAGAATAGACCTTAACGGTAGTTTAGTTCGTCTTGGGGCGTGACCGAGTCATGTTTCATTGTTGTGGTCGTAGTTTGAATTTTGGCTTGTTTGCGCTCACTCTTGGCGTAAAATTGCCCATTTTAAGCTGTGTAAAACGCCCAGTTGTGTCGGGAATTTTTGTTGCTTATGTTTTTTTTGTAGGCCTTGTGTGGGCCCGAGGGTTGTGGGTTGTTTTTGCTGTTTTTTTTTTGTTGTTGCTTTGACTCGTCTTTTGCTTGAAAAGAAGTGCGAGTCATTTTTTTTGTGAGTTTTTTTGTGCTGGATGGGGTTGGGCGGGTTTGCCCTCGCCGTTGTTTGCTTTTGTTTTGTATTTACAGGTGTTTTTTGCTTTTGGGGCTTTGTCTGTTTTGTGCCGTCGTAATGCCAAAATTTAGGCTAACGTTGTTTTTGTTGTTTTTATTTTATTTTTTTTTTGTTCGAGTTCAGTGTTCGGGGGCTGCTAGGTCCGCTGGTTCCGAGGCTGAGGCCTTGGAGGAGGAGGTCTCGATGGGGAGGAGAGACAGTTGTCGTCCTATCTTCGTCCAGTTGTGTTTCTTCCTGGTGGCCTTAAATCACGTGTTGATCATAGGTCGTTGTCTTTAGAGAGTTGGACGTCTGATGATTGGGGTTCAACACGAGCGTGTTGCGCTATGTTGTGGCTTTTCAATCATTATTGAATTATAATGATTGGGGTTCAACATCGGGTCAATGCACTGTGTCACGATTCCTGATCGTTATGTCATCCGAAATCTACCAGACACTTTTTCTTTTTTTGTTACGGAGTAGGAAAGAGGGGTTATCGTCTTGGTAACCACCTCTGCTTCCGCTGTTACACCTTTTTCTTTCATGTTGCTCCCTTTATTTTCCAGTCAGAAGGATGGGGAGTGTTTAGTTTGGTAGGTGGCGGATAGCCCCAGTTCAATTTTTAGGCCAGTGTCTGTATGATAAGTATTTGTGTCGGACCCTGTTTGTATGGCCAGTCGTTTGTATCAAATATGTGTTTATGTATTTTGCGTAAGGCAGTTTGTATATATGTGTTTTTGGTTTGTAGTTTGTTTGTGCTTGGCTTTTTTTGTGTTGTGTTTCGGAGAAGCAGGTGAACGGTTGATTCCCCATTTGCTTCGGCATTTGTTCCTGCATCGTTAGTGTAGAAATGGTGCCATTTCAAGATAATTTTTGTATTAATTGCGATGACTCGAAGTTAAAATTTGAAATTGCTTGTTAAAAAAATAATTTTTGAAAATTCAGTGACAAGACGTCACGTTTGGAATTCTTTTGAAATTGAAAAGTTTCGAAATTTCGGGAAATTAATTCGTGCTTGAATTAAATCGCATCGAATTTTGCCAGAATTGATTTGCAACTCGAAAATTAAAACTCAAACCGCCATGGATGAATTTCAAAAGAGATTTTGTGAGTGTGTTGATTTTAATTTTTGCGAGATCAAGATTTGATTTGCAAATGTGTTTTGCGAAAAGTTAATGTTATGTATCAATTTTGATTTTTGTGAGTGTGTTAATTTTGATTTTTGCAAGATCCAGACTCGGAGTTGCAAAAGTGACTAGAGAAAAACTGATGTTATGTATTAATTTTGATTTTTGTGGGTGTGCTGATTTTGATTTAGCGAGATCAAGACTCGGATTTGCAAAAATGACTTGAGAAAAATTGATGTTATGTATCAATTTTGCGGAAATGCGAAAAAAATTTCAAAATTTTCAACTGACATAGAAACGATCCGTCGCGGATCGAGGCGACTAGCCCTTCCCCCCTAAAAAAAGAAGAGAAACCCCATATGTTTAAAGCTGCGTCATGAAAACCGTGTCGAATTTCGTAAGACGTGAATCCAAGGAAATGTGAGTGTGAGAAAACACAAAAATTTTCGGGCAAGCCTGAAGAAGGGCGAGCCTTAAGGCGAGAAAAACGATGCGTCAGAAAGAAGCACAATTTGATAAGGACAAGTCAAGGCGTGGATCCTTAGAAACAACCCAAAGAGGCGCGAGCCCCTGGGCGATGCAAGGGACCTCCCCCTTTTTTCGAAAAAAGGTGCTGATTGTTTTGTATAAATAGGGATGTTTGTGCTTCATTATTTCATCATCCGAAACACGAAAAACATCTCTACGAAAACCTTCTCTTCTTCTTCCACAAAATAATTCATGGATACTTTCGAAAATAGGTTACGACATTGGTGTCGGGATTTATCGCCTCCCGGGAAGTATCAACTCATTGCAATGGGAGTTGGTCAATTGTTGGTGCTCCGTCAAGTTAAGGTGCAATCCTCGTTCCTTGAAGCATGCTCTCGTTTTTGGGATTCGAAACATCATGTTTAATTTTCGTTTTCCCGAAAGGTGAAATTTGCCCTCTTCGAAGAAATGGGTGCTATAGAAGGGTGGCCGAGTTGTGCTCTGATGCTTCCTCCAACTCGGTTGTGTTATAAGCAGAAGTTTCATTCTCTGTTGGGCTTGTCGACGAGCCAATTGAACTTCGTCCTAGCTCCCCATGGTGTGGATATGTTGGCTCTTATCAACATCTTCTCAAACCGCTTGGATGTCAATATCTCGGAGGTGGCTAGGAGGAGGGATCTTGCCTTTTGCCTAGTGCATGCTTACCTCCTTGTTGATTATTTGATGAAGGAGGGGCCAAGATGGTATGGTAGCATGACCCTTGTGCATGTTGTTGAGAAAATGGAGCACGGGTGGGATCCATCGTGGTTAGTTCTTGTGGAGAAGCTCCTTCATTTAGATCTCCAAGGATCTTCCAAGTATGGCTCATGGAGAGGCTAAGGTATGTTGAGCCTCCGGTTGATGCTTCTTCTTACACCGTCTGCCATCTTACTGTGAGGAAGAAGTTGTATGCGGATAGCTTTGCGTCCACCGAGGCTTATTAGAACTCAACAATGGTGGAGAAGGGCGGTCCTCATATCCGTTGGGTGATGCCGTGGTGGCACTTAAGTTTCTTTACGGGGTTCCCCACTCCGGCCTTTTCTCCTTGTTCTTTGATGGTTGTGGGCTTGAAGGTTACTTCCTTCATTTATCCGGAAAGGGTTATGAGGCAAATGGGCCATCAACAAAAGGTGCCCGCTCAAGAGACTCCTCCAAGAGAGTATTTTTCGAAACTCTGAGCTTGTGGAGGCTTTCGAGAGGTGGTGTGCCACTCGGCCGACTTGGGAGGTACCAAACCCTGCTTCAACGACATGGGTGACTCCCGCTTATGTCAAATGGTCAAGAGCCTGAACCTTGGAGGAAAGGTCGAAGTGTCGCAAAGTGAAGTCGTCGACCTCAAGTATAGGGAGGAGAGCAGGAAAATCGCGCCTACTTTGATGACTTTGGTGATGATACAAACCCGGAGTTGGTGAGGCCACCGAAGAAGAGGAGCTTGGGTCGCAAAGAGATGGTGAGTCGCGTGTGGGCTCGGCTTGGGCCAATTATTGAGTCGTGTAAGAACCCGAGTGTCGTTGTCGTTGCGGATCCATTGAGGATCCGTTCTGAAGAGGAAGGCCATGCTAGGCTGGCTATCAAGAAGAACAAGGGAAGATGTACCCCGAGGGAAATGGCAAGGGTAGAATGGAAGAGTGAAGACCTCCATTACCCGTTTGTTATTATGTTTTATTAGCGTTTGTGTGTGTTTTATTATGTTGTATTAGCTATGTTTTGTGTGTTTTTATGTGTTAGTATTACTTTGTGTGATGTCTTGATCGACACTCTTGCTCGGCAATTTGTGGACTCGCCTAGCTTTATTTGTTGTCAAGTTTGTAATCATTCCCATTATTAATTAAATAAGAGGATTGTTTGTGCTAAAGAAAAGTTGCGAACACTCGTTGTTTCTCCATCCATCATGTAGAGGTAATTCGGTTTGAATTATCCTAAACATTACACATGTAAAGGGGATTTTTGTAGGAAGGGAAAAAGGCCTATTTCGTTTTTTTTTCGTTTTTTGTTAAAAGGAGAGGTTTGTTTTAAGTTGATACGGGTTATTGTTTTTTTGCGTGTGTTGGGATGGGGATGGTTGTATCCTTCTTGTGTAAGAAAGGATTACCTACGTATCCACTTGAAGAGGTGAAATCAAACCACGCTCGTAGTTAAGATATTTTGTTTGGTGGGATGTGAATTTTTGTTTGGGTGTTGTGGTTATATCCTTCTTGTGTAAGAAAGAACTGCCTACGTATTCACCTAAAGAGGTGAAATCAAACCATGTTTGTAGTTCAGGTGTTTTGTTTGGTTGGGTGTGAATTTTTGTTTGGGGTTGTGGTTGTATCCGTCTTGTGTAAGAAAAGATTGCCTACATATTCACTTGAAGAGGTGAAATCAAACCATGCTCGTAGTTCAGGTGTTTCGTTTGGTGGGGTGTGAATTTTTGTTTGGGTGTTGTGGTTGTATCCTTCTTGCGTAAGAAAGAACTGCCTACATATTCACCTGAAGAGGTGAAATCAAACCATTCTCGTAGTTCAGATGTTTTGTTTGGTTGTGCAAATGGATGGTGCCTTTGACAGATCAAAGGCTGCTGGAAACATGGTAAGGTGTCGTAACTTAGACACGATTAAACATGCAATTTCAAATCAGAACATTCACCAGTTGTGAAACTGGGGAACGGTCGTTGGTTGCTGGTGCTAAGGTTCAAGGGTACTATTTCTTGAGCTGGTCTAGCTTGGTGGGGTTTGTGAAGTCCTCCCCGTGTAGGTCACTCAATCTCACTACGCCCTCCCCCCCACCCCACCCCCCCCCCCCCCTCCTCCCCCGGAAAGAATTTTCTATACCAGGTATGGCCCGACCCAATTGGGTTTGAATTTTCCTCTCGGATCGACGGGTAACGGTGCTTGAACCGACTTGAGGACCAAGTCGCCTTCTTTGATGTTTCTAGGGTTTGACTTTTTTGTTGAATGCTCGTTGTATACGTCATTGGTATAGCTGGACGTTGTGCAAGGCATTGGGTCGCCGTTCGTCTAGGAGTGTGAGTTGCTCGAACCTTCGGTGGGTTCATTCTGCCTCAGGGACTTGACTTTCTAGTAGGATGCATAGAGATAGGACTTCCAACTCCACTGGTTGTACTGCTTCCATAACGTATGCTACGTAGAAGGGTGTTGCTCTTGTTGGTGTTCGAATGGAGGTTCGGTATCCCCAGAGTGCGAATGGGAGTTTGCTCACCCAATCGCGGTAATTGTCCTACATCATTTTAATGATGGTGTCGAGTGTTTTGTTTGCTGCCTCTGCCGCTCCTTGGTTTGGGGATGATCGGTGTCGTTTGATTTTGTATTTTTCCAACAATGCTCGCACTTCCGCTCGGAAGTGAGAGCCTTGGTCGTTGATGATTTCTTGCATGGGGTACCCCATATCTGCAGATGATGTTGTGTTGGATGGACTTGGCCACTTGTTTGGCGGTCAAGACTGCATAGGATTATGCTTCTACCCATTTGGTGAAGTAGTCAATTGCGACGAGGACAAAGCAATGTCCTTTGGTGCCTATCATGTTGACTTTGCCGATGATGTCGATGCCCCATGTCGAGAAAGGCCAGGGTGTATAAAAGGGATGGTGGTATGTGTTGTATGTTGGCGAAGATTTAACAATTGTGGCAATGTTTGAGGTAGTTTCTGCAATCGGCTTCCATGGTGGTCCAGTAGTAGCCTAGACGCATGATTTTTCGGGCTAGTATTATTGCGTTCATATGAGAGCCACATTCTCCGTCGTGGACCTATTCCATGCAAAGGAGATGGATCCCTTTGGGTGTTCTTTTGTATAGTTGCCTCTTGATTTATCACGAATTGTGATGCAAGTAAACGGATGGCTCTTTGTCCTCTTATCTCAGAGTTGGGAGGGAATTCGTTTTTTGTTTTGTAGTTAAGGATAGCTTGGTACCAAGGTTCGACATGATTTTCCTCATCGTTGTTGATAGCGCAGATGTGGGTTGGCTCACTCCTTCTCTCGACACACAAGGGCATGGATGTCATGTCGTCAGGTATGTTGACGAGCGCAGCAAGTTTTGCCAGGGCATCGGCAAATTAGTTTTCTTCCCGTGGCAAGTGGAAATAGTAGATTTGGTCGAAGAATTCGGCCTCATGGTTAATTTTTTCTTGGTATGGTGCTATGTTGTCGCTTCGGATTTTCCAGGATCCGGACACTTGATTGATGATGAGTGAGGAATCGTCATGGACTCCCAACCTTTTAATGCCAAGTGTTAATGCAGCTTATAAGCCGATGAGGCATGCTTCGTATTCGGCGCCATTGTTAGTGACGACGAAATCTAGTTTGACTGAGATCGGAACGTGTCCCCCTTCTGGCGATATCAGAAGGATTCCTACCCCGAAACCTCTCAGGTTTGATGCAGGGTCGAAGTATAGGTCCCATGCTTCAGTGTCAACACAAAGGATGTCCTCGTCAGGGAGTGACTGTGTGTCGGTCGTTGGATCGTCATTGACGGGATTTTCTGATAGGAAATCAGTGACTGCCCTTCTCTTGATAACCTTGAGAGGTACGAATTTGAGATCAAATTCGGATAGCATGAGTGTCCACCTGGACAGCCTTCTGTTTAACACGGGCTTTTCGAAGATGTATTTGATGGGGTCCATCTTGGAGTAGATGTGAACCGTGTAGCTAAGCATATAATGTTGTGGCTTCTTTGTTGACCAAACCAGGGCAAGGCATGTTTTTTTCCAGTTGGGTGTATCTTAATTCGTATTCGATGAACTTTTTGATGATGTAGTAGATGTCTCGTTCTTCGCCGGCGATTGTTTGTGCCAGCATTGCTCCCATGGCTGTGTCGGTGACAGTCAGGTATAGGGATAACGGAATTTCTTGCTGGGGTGGCATAAAGACAAGAGGTTTGGATGAATTTCCTTTATCCTGTCGAAAGCTTTTTGACAATCATCGTCCCAATGGGTGTGATCGGTGGCGCAGAGCTTCTTGAATATAGGTTCACAGATCATATTGAGTTTTGATATGAAGCGGATGATGTATTGGACTTGACCGAGAAATCCCCAAATCTCCTTCTCGTTCTTAGGCCGAGACATTTGTTAGAGTGCCTTGATTTTGGTGGGATCGATTTTGATCCCCCTTTTGCTGACGACGTGTCCCAAGAGTTTTCCAGAGATGACCCCGAATGCACACTTCTGAAGATTTAGTCTCATGTTGTATTTCCGAAGGCGAACGAAAATTTTCGAAGGGCGCTGATGTGGCCATTTCGCTCTTTTGATTTGACGATCATGATGTATACCTCCACTTCCTTATGCATCATGCCGTGTAGGAGAGTGGTGGCGGTTCTTTGATAGGTTGCTCCAGCGTTGATTAGGCCGAAGGGCATGACAGTGTAGCAATATGTACCCCATTGTGTAGTGAATGTAGTTTTGTGCATGTCTTCATCGGCCATTTTGATTTGGTTGTATCCAGCATACCCGTCCATGAATGATAATAGGGCATGCTCGGCGGTGTTGTCTACCGAGATGTCAACATGTGGCAGAGGGAAGTCGCCTTTTGGTCTTTCTTTGTTTAGGTCTTTGAAGTCGACGCAAACCCGAATTTTCCCGGCTTTCTTGGGCACGGGGACTATGTTAGCCACCTAATCAGAATATTCGGAAACTTTGATGAATCCGGCTTTGAATTGTTTGTCTACCTCTTCCTTGATTTTCAGGGCGCATGCGGCGCAACTTTTGTTTCATGAGTTTAGCTTCGGGCTTAATGGGTATCCTGTACTCTGCAATCTCTCTGTTGATTCCAGGCATGTCTTTGTAGGACCATACGAACACGTCCTTGTATTCGAGAAAAAGGTCGATTAATTGTTGTCTTTCCGAGGGATCAAGGGTGGTCCCTATCCTAAGCTCTTTAGGTGTATTGTCGGTCCCTACGTTGATGGGTTCGGTCTCCTCAATGATGGTTGTTCTATGTTCACATTTGTCGAGTTCTTTGGCTAGGTGAGGTGGGTAGTCACTCAAGTCAAATTCCTCATATTCGTTCAGAATTGCATTGCAGTTAAATTGAGACGAGTCGTAAGCAAACTTAACATTCATTAAGTCGACCTGAGTGAAAAGCTCGGATAGGACAGACATCCCATGGACAGTCAGAGGCGACGCAGTAGAGGAGGTGGCCCCTGGAACAAGTTCCAGGTTACTACCTTCTGCGGGAGTAGGAGCGACTTTCCGGGGCATCAGGAGCATTAAGACCTAAGACAGACTCAGACTCGTCTTTGCTTCCCTCCTTGAACATGGGGTCTTCTCCAGTTGTGATATTGAGAATGCGGCCTTGACGGTCGGTCCACTTGACAGTCTTCCTTCAGCCTTGGATAGCTTTTTCTCGGTTTGCATCAGAGATTAAGGCAGTGGGGTCGAACAGGTTGTCTTTGAGAGAAATGTTTATGATGTCCTCGTAGTTGAGGTGCTTGATGTTGTCTTCTCCGAAAAGGAGGCTCACAGCTTGCCCGTTTAGGCAAGGGGTGGAGCATTGGTGTTATTGGGGATGAAATAGCAGTCTTGAAAGACTTCAACGCCCGGATGCTTGACCTTTGCTATGGGGTCGTATATTGGCTCGGGGAAGCCATTGTAAAGGCAGTCTCTCCCTGGGGGACGAAGTAGCCATTAAGGGTCAAGTGGTAGGGAAATATGAACTCAAACACATTTGAGCTCTGACCTGGGGAGCCAGAAGAGGCGCGAGCCACCTAGTTGTGACTATGGGCTTCTGCTTCAGGTCCAAACTCAGTTTTCGCTCAAACAATCCGTATTTTGGATCATGTTATGCATGTTTTAGCATATTAAATTAGTAAAAACAGATAAAAGAACATGAAAGAAGAGGATTAATTGCACCCTCATACTTACATGCTAGGTTGCTTGACGAGAAATTGACAGTGTAAAAACTTGTTTAGTCGGAAAATTCGATTTAAAACCGTTTTTGTAAAGTAATGAATGTTGATTTGTTTAGTGATGTTGAAGTTGGTTGAAGTGGTAAATCAAGTGATTTAATGCACGATGACAGTACCAAACAATGTGTATGGCTCGTATTTTCAATCGGTAGGTCGAAAATACGTGTCGTTTGTTGACTCGGGAAGTCGAGGTCTAGAATTTTAAGGGAGAAAAGAGGAGGTGGTTGCTCGCATGCCTTCAAATGGTGGGATTTGAGGGGTATATATAGAGGATTGTATGGTTGTGTGCGTTTTGCGCGATGTGGCCACATGGACTGCTTGAAGACGCGCAACCGTGCAAGCATGTCCGCGAGTCTTCAAGTTGTCTTGTCACTATCACGCATTTGGATTTGTAGTTTGTTTTATCCTAGGTTTTGTATGTCATGATTGTTATACTTGACCATCAAATATATCGTGTATACTTAGCATGGAAGGCTTGTGATGTTTGTTATTTTATGTTTGACTCTGTTTAACTCGTTGTTGGAGTCGGGATTTGAATTTTGGAGTCGGTTTTGACTCTAGTTAGTGTCATTGCGACCTCGTCATCATGCATAAAACACTTTAGGTACTTTTGAAATGTTTTGAAAATGTTTTGTTTTCGAAATCGTTTTGATTTTTCCGACGCAGTTATACGAAATTGTCGATCAAATGTAGCGATTCCTAAGCATGTTGTAGTTTGATAATCATCGGGTGTTTGTTGGGGATTCAACAGATACTGGGTATCTACAGGATCTCTCATTGATTTCGGGTTAATTCGGGTCGGGACGGGTCATTTCAGGTTTCGGGTTTGTTGGTCGGGTCTATTTTGGGTCAAGCGGATCATTTTGTTTCGGGTCGGGTCATTTTCGGGTCAATGAATAATAGAGAAATAGCCATTTTAAGTCTTTTCGGTTCAATTAGAGTTATATTTTGTCGTGTCATTTTCGGGTTTGGTGGTTTCGGATTGGGTCATTTTCGGGTCGCGTCAGTTACGGGTCAAGAAAACTCGGGTCAGTTCGGGTCTATTCAGGTTTTTGGGTCATATCATATTTAGGTGATGTAGTTCGAGTCACTTCAGGTTTCGGGTCAGTCTTTTCAGGTCTGGTCAATCGGATCGGGTTACTGTTGCCAGGTCTAGGTGGAACTGACGAAAAACTATGCACCTGGGTTTACCAAACGTAACCCATATTATGCATCACTTAGACCTGGCAAAAGCAACCCGACCCGATTGACCCGACCTGAAAAAGCTAACACGAGACCCGAAATAACCCGAACTACATCACCCGAATGTGACCCGAAAACCCGAATTGACCCGACCCGACCCAACCCGAACATGACCTGAGGTGTCTTGACACGTATTGGCGATCCGAACCACCAAACCCGAAAATGACCCAACAAAATATAACTCTAATTGAACCGAAAATACTTGAAATGACTATTTCTCTATTATTCATTGACCCGAAAATGACCCGACCCGAAACAACCCGGCCCGCTTGACCCGAAACGGCCCGACAACAAACCCGAAACAGAACTGAAACGTGAAAAGACCTATCCTAACCCGAATTAACCCGAATTCAACGAGAGACCCGAATTGACCCGACCCAAATTGGCCCGACCCGAACCCAACCCAATCCATTAACCCGTTTTGCCAGAACTCGTAACCTATAAGTTTTGCAACAACAAATCAACACAGAAATCTGAGTGATCTTCGAAAATGGAGTTCTTAGACGAGTACGATGAATCGAGACCAAGAATCGTGTTCCAATCACGCTCAAAACCTTCATCAACCTCCATTGATTCAGCTTCAAAACCCTATCTAAACAACAAGCCATTACTCATAATCTCCCTCACAATATCTCTCCTTTTTTTGGGTTGTTCCTTCATCTTCCTCCATTCTCAGATCCTCAATCCTCTCTTCCTATGGCTGTTTCTCTCCTTCCTTATTGGCCCCTTTGCTCCTCTTTCTCTCACTGCTGGAGATATAAGAGTTGGGCAAGGTACAACAATGGAGTTCCCCACTCAAATTGAATCAATTGATGAAGATGAATCCAAGAAAAAGCCGATTAATAAGAGAAATAGAGGTAAACGATCTGATCTTTCTGAAGTTAATTCAAATGGGTCGTTTGATTTTGTCAAGAACAGTGAGAATTCAGGTTTAATTGTTGAAAATAAGAGAAATGGTGGTGTTGTAATGGAGGAGAAAGAATGGAGTGAAGAGGATTTAGGGTTATTGAGAAAGCAATTAGTGAAAAACCCAATTGGAAAAAGTAGGAGATGGGAGGTAATTAGTGAGGTTTTTAAGGGTAGGCATAGTGTGGAGAGTGTGATTAACAAGGCTAAGTCATTAGGGAAGGAAAAACCCGATGATTCCGACTCGTATTCCAAGTTCTTGAAGGATCGAAAGCCGGTGGATAAGAGGTTGGAGGAAGGGAATGAAGAGGTGGTTGTTTGGAGTTCTGGTGAGGATATTGCTTTGCTTAATGCACTGAAGACATTTCCTAAGGAGGTGGCAATGCGGTGGGAGAAGATTGCGGCCGCTATACCCGGGAAATCGAAGGCCGCTTGTATGAAGAGGGTTACTGAGCTTAAGAAGGAGTTTAGGAGCTCTAAGGGTAATGAGAGTTAGTAGTTTGATATCATGGGATAATTCCTTGAAGGTACTCTTGTTTCTTGGCTTGATTTCATGTTCTTTTTTTGGGTTTGTGCCTTGCTTTTTTCGGTTGAATGTCTTCTTGAGTGCTTAGAGCAGTAATGTTTTACACCATTGATCTACAAACTAGGGTACTAAAGATTAGACTTCTCTAATATGCGCGTGTGTGTGTTCACATACCGGACTTGGCTGTATTACGAGAACTCTTTGAGGTTTTGGCTTAATTTGAAGTGTTAAGTGTCATATGCCAGTGTCCATATCCGAGTGTCCAGCAGGTTTCGTAACTAGATTCACTAGTTTCTTGCAAGTTTAGTGACCAGATAGGTTTACTGTGGTTATAATTTCCCTCCAAATCTTGCCTATTGTGGAGAGATTTTGATTAGGCTTGGAGGAGGGAAATTGGATCCCTCCATTTCCCTCCACCCTCATTTGCTATCCAAACAAGGGATTTTATATCCCCTACCCTCCCTCCCTTTCTTTTCCCTCCAAATCCCTCAATCCAAACACACCCTTAGAGTGTTAGGTGAACTGAAAATCTAAATCAGCAAGGGACAAATACTTTGTCGTCGATGATGATAGTGTTAAGAGATAAGGACACTGATTGGTAAGAATAGAGCCAAGGAGCTTTGACGATGAAATCATTGTACAGTTTTAAGTATACTAATACACATATTAGGTTAGGCTGTTAATCTTGTATTTTTATGCCCGTACCAAGAATGAAAGGTGTTGAGCTATCGAGTTAGCCTCTTTCTTACTAGAGGGTGCTGCAGCAATCACTAGATCTTTTGGGAAAGCCTCATGTGCGGGAGATCCAAAGTGGAATTCAAAGGCTGGAAAACCTGTACAAATCTTAGCTGCTACCTTTACTTTACCAGATTCAACGTATTCTATCATGGCTGCTTGGCCCTCAAAAAGATGTGAATACCTCGTAGCTTTCATCTCAGTAATCGGTTCACTGGATTTCAGATATTTGCTTAACACCTCCCTTTCACACCAATGATAGATAGGACCAGAGACATTCCGCCTTGACATGCTAGGATTTTGTATAAAAATTATAATTGTTCTAGATACTTGGAGAAGTTAGGTTTACCACCAACAAATTTACAACACCACAGTCATCATGGAATTATAACAACAAAATTCCGAGAGATTGTATCAAAGATGTTTGGTTCAAATCCAATTTAGACTGTATTTACCATGATTACCATGGGTTTTGTTGGAGTATCTTTACTCTTCGAGATGGATTCCCACGTTTGTATAAGTTGATAGCTTAGGAGTTGTTTTCTCTTCGCAGTTGTTGGTTATTACCACTCATATGATACTGGTTTTACTGTTTTCGGAAGTAGAACCCAGTTATTCAGCTTCTGAGTTTTTAATCTGATTGTTACCGTGTTTAAACAGATCTATCATTCAGGTAGCACAAGAAGAAAACTTTGTTCAACTACTAACCTTAGTGAAAGAGCAAATTATGGGAGGAAGGCGATGAACTTGGAGAAGATGATCTCCATGCCAATGGAGAGGCAAACATTTAGTTGCATTAGTCAAGTTGTTTCTTCCCTCGCATTGAACTTGATATATATAGTTGTATACGGATATACCATTACTTTAAAATTGTTTGTTCCTTATTCTCAACACAATTTCTGTTACGGTCACTCATAAAAAAAACTGTGTAACTGTATTTCTAGCACAAGTATAAGGTTCAGTATCGCCTAGGAGACCTTGTGATGATCCGACTACTCTTTAAATCAAGGGATCCCTATGATAAACCTACTCATCTCGTCTTGCACATAAGAAGCTTAGTAGTCAACTCCAAAACCTCGGATACTTGTCCCAAATTTTGTTTAAAATCATGGCCTTTCTAAATCTTAAAAAAAAAAACACACCTAAAATCTTTCAAAAAAACAATGCTTAAGTATCAGTTTCTAAGGTGCAGGGTTTGAATCTCTATGCAACATCCCACAATACAAACACTACCCAGTGGTTAGTTTACTGGATCGAAAGTAAACAACCTTAAGTGTCTACGGAGTAGTTAGCAAATAACTATACAGAGATGTTTTCATAAAATTAGAACTGTCTACTACATTGAAATAGATCCTTCCAAATTTTAAGGCGACCTTATTTGATTCGAACACCATTGAGCTTTGTAATACGGAGTACTCTAGTAATATCGAATTCAAAGGGATATAACACGAGGCAAAGCCAAGCAGCTCATGGAAACTATAATATGCCTAATGCCTAATTACGAATGTCATACACCACCTAGGCACCCAAAGAGAATACATATCAAGAAGAGACAACATGATACTCAGTATTTGCGCAACTATGCGTCAAGTTTAGTTAACTCTTGGTGTAAACGCCCAACCGCCAAAGGGACACACTTGCAAGCGAATAACTTCAAAAACACCTTCACCTTATCAGAAAGTGAGGACTTGTTTCGGTCGGCTTCCTTGTTTTCCAAGAGCCTTATCCAAAGCAGAATGAAAGTCATTGAAAGGAACAAGTTCCATCCTGCATTAAGTAAGCCAAGCCAATAAGATGCAACTTTACCGATATCAAGCACCCAACTATTTAAGTTGGAAAATCCACTAACTTGCTGAAATGCCATATTTAGAGATCTGGACATGTTTTTTTCTTTTTCTTCAAGATGAAATTTTAGGAAAATGAAAATATGATTGACGGCAGAAAAAACTGGATAACTCTGCCAGTGACTTTGTGGGTGTCTTTATGACATTCATGCAGGTCTCAAGCTCCTGTAACGGAGAGTTACTGTACCATTGTGACAGCCAACATAAAAATAAATCACATTCTATAAACAACAACATCAGAGCCTTAATCCCAAAATGATTTGGGGTCGGCTGACATGAATCATCCTTTAGAACCATCTATGGGTGAACGCACACCTCCAAATGCGGAAAAAAAATAGAAAAGGGTAAAATGAAAGACAAAAGGGAGAGTGAAACGTTGGATATCCCCTTCAATCGTCGTGCTACACTTCTGTGCCCGGATGTCGTGGAAAGTATGCAAGGGTTTCTTGATTGACAAATTTACACTCATTTTTGTCGAATTTCCTAATTGCGAGTTAATTTGCACTTTTCGTTTTTGCTCCAGTATCATATCATATGTTCCCTCCTCTTCACTATAATGTTTCCTTTGACTTTCCGCAGTCTCCAAGACGACACTCTGACCCAACTTTATAACAAATGCAAATATTTTTGTAGTAAATCAAAAGAAATCAAAATTTTCAGCATTTATACTGCTATAGAGGAACAGTATAGTGAATAAGAAGAAGTACTGTTTCAGATGAATATATTAGCAGCATTTTAACATGATTCACACCAGCAATGCAGCTATAGGTTCACATAACACAGAAGCATTTTGTTTTCTTAAAGAGAACTTACTCATATTTTATCTTCCCATCACGCATTAGATTTAGAAGCTCATCAATCATATTTTTGCATTCACTTGCTTTATCTGTACTCATCAATTTCTGAAGCCAGAAACCCTTCAACGAGAGGTCCTACAATGCATGAAACAAATGGATTTCATTGTCAAATGACACATACCAATGCGCTTGCATACCATAAGTGATTAAGGCAATGCCTCTACTGAGGCATTATTTGTTGCTAATATGAAGTTCAGACACTTGAGAGTTATGTAAAGCAATTACTTTAATCGATCATATCCCAAAGTCGAAGAATAGCGAGGTCTTGTATCCATTGAATGAAAATACTCGCCTAAGACTAACAATACAATAACCGGCCCTAAAGTAACATTCATAGAACCAACCAGATAAGGGAACAACAATGAATTAAATCAACAAGGGAGGAAAGTGGTAAAAAGAATTTGTCCTCCTGAAACCCCAATAGTAAGTAGTAGTGTAAATGTGAAGATAAATAAAAGAGCGGCAATGGCAGTCATATAGATCCATTTACATCGAGGCAAGGACCACCAAAATAAAATATAAGTCCGTTGATGTGCGCTGATTTACTACCTCTTACCAAACAAGTATTTCAAAGGTTAATGTCATGATGCTCTACTGAAACTTAATAATACGTACTTGATGGGATACCCATCCACAGACAGGAAAACTGAGAAGTATAATAAACTACCTTGAAGATAAACGACGAAGTAGACACGGTAACAGGCTTCTTAGCCATTCCACCATATGTGACCATAGTCCCTCCGTTTCTGCCAAAAGTATACAAATCAAATGATTTTAAGGATATGCGTAATATGAAGGAATGATACATCCAACTATCCAAGAAGCTATGTTTATCTACCTTAAAAATTTAAGAACCAGAGAAGCAGCATTGCCACCGACACAGTTGAATCCCAATGCTGGTTCTGGCAAGCCCCCCTATCAAGCCAATGCACCCAAAAAATGATGATCTCGCAATCAAAAGGGGATAGAAGTAGAACTTCTAATGGAACGCTGTAGAGGCCTTAATGACTAAAATGACATGGGCTATAATACCAGCATATCTTTCACGTTCTTCAAATTTAGTTGACTTTCAGTAAAAACTTGATCAGCTCCAAGCTTCTTAAGATTTTCTTTTGCTTCATCTGCTCCAGGTCTGAATCAGAGGGAAAATGTTATGCACTTATGCACTAAACATTTCAAACCACTAAAAGTATGCTTAATTTAAAAATTTGTATGTCGTTCATGCTTCAAACCAAATAGCTTGATTTTGACAAATTAAATTAGTACCTGTCTCTAATTATATTGATGCTATGGACACCTTGAATTAATGCAAGCTGAATGATGCACTGCCCCACGATACTCGTTGCCCCATTTTGCACAATGGCATCACCTATTAGTATCCAGACCCATCGCATCAAGAAACGTGACTTAACTCATACGTGAGAAATCTAAGGCAAATAAATCGCAAATACTTTTATGAATCTCGTTAAACATCACTAAAAAATAGATGTACACAGTACAACATGGCTATTGAGGTTTGTTGTCCAACATTGCCTTTGCAAACAAGTTAAAGAATGGAAATACCTGGATGCAGGCGGACAAAGTCTTGAAGCATTGCAAAAGCAGTGAGCGGATTAACAGTGACAGTGGCAGCATACTCCTTAGGCGTGTCTTTGTTTATCTTGTGCCAAACACTCTGATCTTTCACAATATAGGATTGCCACGTTCCTGTGTAGTAAGCATACTAAGGCAGCATCAAATAAATATCCGAAAAGGCGAGAATAAAAATGAAGGATAAAGTAAATTCAAGTCAGACCACTCCTCTGCTGCAATTCAAGTCAAACAAAATTAAGGGTGACATTTGCATTTTGCTTGCTAGATTAGTAGTGTTGGAATAAATTGTATACGTACCGAAAGAGGGAGGAAAAGGGATGACCAAATCCCCAGGGGAAAGACTGTTGACAGCATTTCCGACGGCGTAAACTTGGCCAACCCCTTCATACCCTCCAACTGCAGGCGGCTGCGGTCTCACCGGATAAACCCCTTCGATACGGTTGATATCAGAAGGATTGATTGGAGCAGCCAGCATTTTGACACACACATCATTCTCTTTCACTTGGACAGGCGCTATCTCCACCAGTCTGCAATGCAACACCTTCTCAGTCATTTATTTTACGAAAATTAACAATTGATTTGATTGATTTACCTAGTGACTTTGTCAGGGGCACCGTGCTGGTCGTACACCACCGCCTTAGACGGCGGTGACATTACTGTAGAGAACGCGCGCACGCAGTTGTTTCGGCTGCTGCGGCCAATTAATGCGGACAAAGCACCCAATTTTATTGCCGCCATCCTCCCTCCGCTTTCTCCGTTTTAATTCCTCCAAAACCTGTATAAATATCTAAATAAGCTTTTTGACTCCTCCGACCAAAACCAAGTTGGGACAATTCACCCAAGTTATGAACTAGTTCTATTCAAAGGTTTGTCAATGGTGTGTTTTCCCTTTTCTATCATTTATATGTGGAACTATGGTGTGAAACTAAATTGGGAATTATGAGAGAAAGGGTTAAAAATCGAAATTATAAAATGTAAATAATATACTACATGAAAATGAAAAATAGACTCATAAATAAATGAGTTTTTTTTTTTGTCAAAAACTACCTACTATTTACCTCATTTTCATAAATGCTACCTCTAAAGTTTTTAATTTTGCGAGAAACTACCTAAATTTTCTTGAGTTTTGTCGGACACTACCAAATTGAAAAATCCGATCAAATTAGACAAAATTCTAACTCGAAAACATTACTTTTGGCATTGAACATATATTATTTACTATACTTAACCACCGCCAACTATTTTGATTAGCTACTAACACATTTATTTCAATTTTTTTTAATACAATTTTGACTAGTTTGGCCGAGATTGTGACTAATTTGGACAAAATTATGATTAATTTGATTGACATTTTGACTTATTTATCGGAATTTTAGTTAATTTGGAAAAACAATTGTCGAATTTGCTCATTAATTTCAATTTGGTAGTTTTCGACAAAAGTAAAAAAAAATATTAGGTAGTTTTTTGCAAAATTAAAAACTTTAGGTAGTATTTATGAAAATGAGGTAAATATTAGGTAGTTTTTGACAAAAAAAACTCTAAATAAATACATAAATGAGCATGTCAAAGAACAATCCAAATTCTAAAATCCGTAAATTTAGAAGCCAAAATAAGACATTTTGACATTCTTAGAGCATCTCCAATGGTTTTCTTGAGGGACTTGCTTGCAATATTTATAAAATTGCAAGCAAATAGCTTATCATTGGAGTGAGAAATAATTGATGTAGCTTATGAGCATTGTAGCTCTACCAAGCATGTAGCTTGGTTTTAAAAAATAAAAATAAAATAAAAAGTAAATTTTTTCATTGGTGGAAATTTTATTGTGGGACCCATAAAGTTAGAAAATGTTGTAGCAAACCATTGGAGCGGTATATAGTTGAAGAGCAAAATAGCTTAAAAAACCGAGTTGCAAAATCAAACTACAATGCGTTGTAGCTGTCCACTGGAGATGCTCTTATACCACTTTCATAGCTCCAATACTCAAAAATTTACAAATTTAATTTCAACAATTTCATCCACCTATCATTTTTGGGGGTGAAAAGTGAGATAAGTAGCCATATCATCTAGGTATCATCCTCACTTCAACCACCAATACCCTCGGATTAGGACTTCCACCATTACCAGCCTTCTAACGATGAGCTCTAATGTCATATACTAAAACGAACAAAAAAAAGTGTCCGAGCATTCATATTTCATCTAGTTAGGCTTGTGTAAGGTGGTTTTACACAAAGATATACGAATCCATATATAAGTATATAACCATATTAATGGGTAAAAGTATTTATTTAAAGAATCCCTTTACAATAAACTCGTGTAAGACCGCCTTACCCGTAAGTATTTGTGTATTCCACCTACAAAATTGAACCAACACACAATGCTGCTTACAAACATTTAGCCCCAAATCTAATACTACAATTTCAATTGGAAACGCTAGTCACAATAAAATCTGACACAATCCCCACATTAGAAATTAACAAAAAATAAAATAAAATCAATCGATCAAGGTAATGAAGAGTATAGAAACCATACTTGATCTCTGTAATCCTCAAATAGCGATGAAATAATTACGCCGTAGAAATTAATATCAGCAAGAGTAAGCAAGATACTAGTAATCGTGTTCGTCGAGGGCTACTCAAGTACTCAAGTCAATATGCGTCTTAATTTTACTTGACTTCGTTGTGGCGCCGCACCCGATGATCCTATTTTGACCACCACAAATTCTTATGTGAGTCCATGTCAGAGTGTCACTAGATTTTCTAGGAGACGGTCTCTTATTACATTAAGGGTTATTCTCTCTTGTGCCAATTAACTTTTCTTTTTAAGCTGGACCATTGCGTATCACAGAATATTAATTGTGCCCCTAAGTTCAATTAGTAATTCCTAAACGTGACTAAACATTACAAAATCGTCAATGTTTGACGTTATGTGCCAACATGGCCCTTTTAAGTTGCCAACATGACATGACTAGGATGTCAACAGGGCGTGACTTGGCTGCCAAATTGGAAACCATATACATCACATTCACCCACTGTCATTTCTTTCTATTTCATTCCAAACCCTTTTGAAACCCCGTCATCTTCTTCATACCCTGCAAAATTTCAAACACCATTCCTTTCTACTTCACCCTCATTAACGATTCTTCATACCTCGATATTCCTCCACTACACGGTTGGGCTTTATTTGTTCTTCATTACCAGGTATGTAATCTTCCCTTCAACGAGTTATATGTATTTGTAGTTTAAATTTGATGATCTCAAATAATGTGTATTGTTTTGTTGATGTTTTTGCATCTGAATTTTGATGTATTTGGTGGCCATGAATCAATATTTAATATAGATTAAGGTTTTAATTTTTTAATTAGGATTTAGGGGTTTTCAAAAAGAACAAAAATTTGTTTTTAAAATATGGTATTTTAGTTTCTTATCTATATTATATTTGAATTATGGTACTTGATTATTGTAAAATGGAGAATATTAAGTTACAAATGAATTTCAGAGAGCTTTGTGTTTACAGGGTTTAGGGTTTCATAAAAAGATCAAAACTTTGTTTATAAAATGAGTTTTTCTGTTTCTTATGCATATTATATTTGAATTACTGTACTTTTATTACAAAATGGAGAATGTAAGTTGAAAATGAATTTCAGAGGTCGTTGTGTGTATGTGGATATTGACGATACTGATAGATCCCTACTCATTGATGTTATCAATGATTATTATGATGAGGCAAAGAAGATTAAGGCTCCTCTGCCTAGGCATCCAACACTGAGTTATAGTTTTAAGATGAAATCTGTTGAATTATTGGATGATAAAGGTCTGATGGAGATGTTTAGTAGGTTTGAGGGAGAGAAGGAAATTGATATTTGGATTGGTTGTGGTACAAATCCTTCAAGTATGTTGCAAATGGCTAGAAAAGTCAAGGGAGTATGTGTGGCCAAGTAGTGATGGTTGTGGGAGGAGGAAATTAGATGTTAGGAGGAAGGTAACAAATGATGTTACAACTGTGATAACAAGTCGAAATTCCAGAATTTCTCCAAGAAGGTCAACAAGTGATGTGACCATAATTAACGCATATTTAGCCCCCAAATTAGCCTTGTTCCCATGCTTTTTAGTGTATATTTGGGTCATTTATTGTCTTTAGTTCTTTGTTTTGCATATTCTTTGAGATTTTGATCCCTTGGTAGGAAAGGAGTGCAAATCTTGCATTTTCATGGCAAAACGAGACTAAATTGATTGAATTCAATGACCAAGCATCAAGGAGAGACAAGATTAGAAGGCCTTTGTACATATTATAGTAGTTGGGCAATGACGAGAAAGGATCCTTGCATCCCCAAGGAAATCCCCAAGGATTTTATGAAGAAAAGGGAAGAAAAGAAGAAGGAACAAAGTTGTCCAACAACCCGTGCGGATTGACTGGAAGACGCCCGTCCTCCACAGCACAATCTGTGCGTCTTCCTTCAAAGACGCCCGGGCTTGCTAAATACCTCATTAGTCTAATTAGAAGAGCATGTTCTTTTTGTCAATTATTAGAGTAGTTAATATCAATCAAATCCCTCTTTAGTATTGTAATCAACAATTAATCAAGTTTTAATACAAGTTTTATTTCCTTAATCTCTCTTTTGTTCATCCTTTATTTTGGGTAATTGAAGATTATTTGGGTTATTATTGGGAGATTGACAACCTCTCAATCAAGCATCAAGTACTTCTTTTATTCTTTGCTTTATTATTGGAATCATTAGTAGGTATAATTCTCTTAATCCGTTTTTAATTATTGTTAATTACTTTCATTTATTCATCATGTTTCCTTTTGTTGGTATGATTGACAACCTTGCTAGCATGATCAACATGATAATGAGTGAGTAGTGACCTAGCTAGGGTTAATGGGTAATTAGGGGAAACCAACCTGGGGGATGATTCATACTTAAATTAATATGCTTTCATGGTTTATTTGCTTGCTTGTTTTGATCTCAACTCACGCACATGTTATGTTTGATGAAATGTGAGCCTATGAATCCTTGCATTTTTTACCCATCACCTATCTTTTCAATGAGACTTGTAAGACATAAACCAACTCGAGTCTCATTAGACCATGCATGTTGTTGAGTAGGAAAGACTAAGTCGACTTGTAGGTGTTGTACAATTTAATCGATTCGGCTCCGGGACCCAAACTTTCCTAGGATTGTAAGATATAACCCAACTCAATCCATCACAACAATAATTGCTTGCTTATAATTTGAGAACATGTTTGTATGATCAATTCTCATGATTCCCCTATGACCCCATGATACCCTAGTGCTTTTTATCAGTTGTTTACAACCCTTTCATTTCATCTTGCTTATTTACTTTCATTGTTATTTAGTTAGTGACCTTCTACATCAACCCAAATTGTGACACCCCTAAGACACCACTAGTTTCAATAGAAATCTCATCTCAATTCCCGTCCCTTGGGATCCGACCTTTACTTGCCTCTTTACTAATTGTAGAGTTGTTTGTGAAGTTATAAATTGTGTTTGATTGGATGTGTGACGACCAACTCTTTGTCCATATCAACAAGGAAGAGCCAAGACCATGATATATCACCATTGAGGGGTGGGCAATTTCTAGACTTGACTCACTTATCCAATGAACCTGAGTTTAGTCGCCTTTTCTAACTTTGACGACTAATGACGGTCGCCAAATTTGGCGACTGACAAATCAGTCGCCAAATGACAAAAATAGCGACTGAAATGGTAGTCGCCAAAATGGCGACTGATTTGAGGTAGTCACCAAATTGGCGACTGAATTTCAGTCGCTAAATGTGGTATTACTCGCCAAATTTGGGTGACGTAGCCAATATCACTGAGCAAATTTGGCGACTGAATGAGGGCTTTGGCGACTGAAGTTCAGTCGCCATTTTGGCGACTACTCCTAATCAGTCGCCAAATCCCTTTTCAGTTGCCAAAGCCACTGTATGTTTTGGTGGTTTTTTTCGTTTTCATTGCTAGCCAAATATTTACAACCTGCATACAAACCAATGTTCCACAACGCCATACATCCCAAATTTCAACACACACAACACCATACATTTCAACCCAACACCTCCCATTTTCTCAAACTTCATTTCATATATTGAAAATGAAAGTTTTACAAGCTAAGCTATTCTAATGTTCAAGTCTAAAGTTCAAGTTTTACAAGCTTACATGCTAAAATCATCTTACTTGGAAACCAACACCGGCTCCAGTCCCCCCTTGTGGACCATGCGGATCATTTGGATCGTAGTTGGGTCTAGGTCCGGGGTTACAACCTTGCCACCAATTCTCAAACATTTCCATTCTTTCCTTCATTTGGCGGAATTCTTCATCACGTTTGGCTTCACGTTCATCACGCTCTCTTACTTGAGCTTGAAGTTGACTAATAATTCCCGGTTGATACGTGTTGTTGGGAATTGTTGAAGTCGATATCCTACGCGTTTTCTCATAGAAAGCCGGTGTTGAACTTCCGGTACCATACACGTGCCCTTTCTTGAAGCCATTCACCAACTCATACCATATGTCATTATCCGGTTTTTCTGGATTGGCGGCTTTTTCTTGTTCAAATGCTTCCTACAATATTAAACAAATGGTTGTAAGTTAATATGGTAACCACCTTATATACGACATTTTAAAAGAGAATAAATTAACAAAAATTAAGTGTTAGGGAAAACTTACATATAATTAACAAAAAGCGACAAAATTTCATATTAGTATAAAATAAAAGTATAACCTTGGTTCTTAAAAAATTTATCAAAATTAATTATTTGGTTTCTAAAACAAAGAATTACGGAAAATATATACCCGAAAGTTATTGAACCACGCCTCTTTTTGTGCATTAGAAGCTTGTGTCCACGATGTAGGAATTGGACCCACGAAATTAGTCTTCGTGCTTTTCGTGACACCTCGTACAACGCAATCATCCATAAACCTGCATTTGTTTTGAACATGTAAAATTAGAAACAATTATTATTTTACAAAAAAAATAAAAAATAAATAAATAAATAAAGATAGTAGACTAATAAAGAATAAAACTTACCATAATCCCGCCGGCTCAAGAATCATCCGAAGTGTACCGTATAGGCACCCGTACTGGCTCGTCGGTAGCGTCAGTCTCCTCACTGTTACCGTCACCGTCTGTCTGCATCAGATCCTCCTGCACAAACTCCTCCTCCTCCTCCGCACGCGTACTCTGTCCAAAACCCGAGCCGCCTCCACGCTTCCTACCTCGACCTGCTCCAGCCATCTGCAGTAATACAAATAAAAATTAACACAAATAATGATAAATGAAAATTATAAAGACTTCTAAATTTTAATAATTTACTCTTGAGGAATACAAAATTATACCAATTTAATCATCTTCATCTCCAAACTCCTCGTCCTCATCCTCATCCTCATCCTCATCCTCATCATCGTCATCATCATCATCATCATAATCATCTTCATCTCCAAACCCCTCGTCCTTCCTCCTTTTCTCCTCCTCCCTTCTCCTCCTCACCTCCTCTTCCCCCTCCTCTCCTCCTCTTCTTCCCTTCTCTCCTCCTCCTCCGCCTCATCCTCCCCCGGTAGTCTCTCTTCCACATCATAATATTCTTCCTCTTCCATGTCTTCACCATCTTTATTCTCATGCTCATAGTTGATTTCATCGGGTGGAGACAAAAGCGTTTCATTTGAAACGTTTTCTTCTTGGAAAAAAGTTGTATCAACTTGTGACTGTGCCTTTGTCTTAAAGATTGCACACCACGCATTTTGATTTCTATCATTTCTTGTGCTTGGATAAGTAGCAAAATACACTTGATGAGCCTGATGTGCAAGTATAAATAGATCATACTTAGAGTATGTTCTAGTACGATTCACTTCTACAAGCTTGTATTGTTCATGTACTCTCATTCCAGCCACGGAATTATCCTTCCAGTCAACCTTGAATAAGACAGTTTTATAAGCTCGGTCACGTCCATTATAACTAATTTCAAAGATATCTTCAACTATACCATAATATTCGTTGTCATCAAGAGAAGAAATTGTTGGAATATGTGTCCTCTGACAATAATGCGATCACAACTGTTGATCATGATGATCACATGTTTAAGTCTCATTATAAAGAATACAATTGGGAAGAAATTTTTACTGTCAACTGGTCCACACATATCGGTAATGATTGGCTGACTAGAGTTTGACATTACTGTCGTGCGACGGTGGTGATCAGTTGATCCCCTAGGTCATACCTAAAGGGCAACACTCTTAATTGATCATTTAATTGATCGTATAATGTTACGAGTCAATTAAATTATTTAAAATTGACGGACGATTTTGGAAGTAATATTTACGTGTCTCATTGAAATTTGATTAAATGAGATACGGTCTAAGTAATCGAATTGTTTCATTACTCAGATGAAATTATTGTTTAAAGAAACAATTGAAATTGAATGAATTATTATAAATACAAATTGTTGTGATTTATAATTGGTAAAATATTTTGGTACAAGTAATTATGAATTACTAGGTCAATTTTTGTATATGACGTATTTTTATTAATACGTTGATTTTTAATAAGTTAAAAATACATAACAATTTTATGTGACATATGACATGTGACATATTGACAAATTGACAAAAATAAAATGGATTCCATTTTACAAAAGTGCCGAAATTAAGAGGAGGATTAAGCTAATATTGTGTTGATCATATTAGTGGAGAACACAATCATTTTTCCTAATAGACTAGCCATGCAATGTGAACCCCCGCTATAACGCGGAAAATATAAGTTATAAATTCAAGCGGAAATTAGGAAATTTTTGAAGTTTAAAGCGCGGGTTCATTAAAACCTAAAACATAATTAAAGAATGCGGAAATAAAGTTAAGCTTTTACAAACGTGATAGTCAAAGATAAGGGGAAAATATATCCCTCGAATGACAATACAATAAAAGGTGAGTCTAAGCAATCCTAATAAACCAACTACTAGTCCAAGGTGCTCGCTAGCTCACACGTCTAAACCCCACAAATGCATCTTCACAAACCTGTCATTCATGTAAACATGAAAGCCACAAATGTGGGGAGTAACTCAAGGTTCTCCCAGCCACAAAATGTCAAAACGAACATAACAAAGAACATGAACAAATAATCATATTAGATAATTTATGAGTGAATCGACTTATAACTAAACATGGGATCATACGTGTTTAAACCAACAAGGATAAAAGAAATGATGGAACAAGTAAGGCATAATCAACAATAAAATAAATGGAGAAGAAAGACAAGAAAACAGACACGACCACTTAGCCACGAGCACGTATTTCAAGGAGATATGACCAAAGTAACCATCCAAATAATGCAAGACATTTATCACTCTTAGACTATAATTTCCCCGGGTAGGACTACGATAATAATACGGTCCTAGTCTAAATCTGCAGATTCTCGGGTGTACATCCCGATTCGACGTGCGCCTAACAAAGACACACCCAAGACTCGACTACTAAGGAGATCGAGTACCCCAATCGCGGAACAAAGACGAAAGTGGCGGAAAGACTAAGATAAGACTCACTTTCCAGAACAGCACAAGTGGCCAAAAACCGTGCTTGCCAGAACAGCACAAGCAGACCAAACCGTACTTGCCAGCACAGCACAAGTAGGCGAACCCCGTACTTGCCAGAACAGCACAAGTAGGGCAAAAAGAATGTCAAGCATATAAGATGGCCTTATGGCATTTCTAAAAGAATACGACTCATTTCAATTAATCATGTGGAATAAATTACTCGTATTTGAAATACGATAAATAAATGAGAATAAATGAATTAAAGCTCATATAATAGATAAATGAAGATATTTCATATAGTTATGACATGAATAAACAATAAGTTCCACTTTTATGATTCATGTGAGAAATATATAAATAAACGGCAATTAATGAATTTAAGATACATAAAAACATGTGACGGAAATTCAAATTAATTAAACCCGAACAAAATATCTCACGGATAAAAATTAACCCAACCGGGGCTACGGCCTAGCCATAACCAGCCCAACCCGGTCACGGCCTGGCCTGGCCGCACCCAGTCTTAGCCAGCCACGGCCACGGCCAGAGCCAACACTGGCAGCCCCTGCACAACAGCAAGCAGAGCAAGGCACAAAAAGAACGCAGCCATTCCCTTCCGTCCAGCCGTCTTAGGGCGGTTTCTTAGGCCAAACCAAGACGGATTTCATTCGTACAAAAGACCCAATTCAAACATGTACATATACATGAGACATAAGAAAGAAAATTGGTTCAATTTAGCATACAGAAACCCGACAAAACAGCCAGCGAAAACTGCCCGACAAAACCCTTTTTTTTCACGGGTAAAGAAGCTCATTTGTGACCGTCTTAAGACACAATTTTAAGCATGATACAAGGCGAAAATTAACCATACGAAGGACCCATATCATACTTGGATATGCACTTGGGACAGAAATAAGAAAGTTGGCTCGAACCACCAACCAAACATAGACCAAAAACCGAGTATAAGATCGTCACACAGCCCTTTTCACAGTTTAAAACAGTCCCTTAACAGCCCAAAAATAGTCTGCTCAAATACGTTAAAACAGCACCAAAAAAAATGCACAGTAAACCGTCCCACCTCAGTCACTCTTACACCCCAGAACAGTCCCGAAAGGCAGAGATGGCGATCAGTCCGATACCGAAACAAAATTGACCTCACCATGGGAAAACATTCCAATCCACACTCACTGTTCAAAGTTACCTGAACCATTACTAAACCATCCAAAACCAAATTCATTACCAAATTGTTTCAACCCAGAAACCCCCCCTGAATTGACCAATGCCCAGTATATAAATTTAAAGAGTTCTGTAAGTTCTGTTGGGTGCCAAAATATAGATTTAAAGGAGAGACAATCGGGTCAAATTGAGGCCTGCATCGGGGTTTTGGGATTAAGTTCTCATTCCAGGTTGGTCACAGCCTCCCTTCAATCACATTTTACACAGTCCCAAAACGGCACTTCACAGTCCATGAGTACAAGAGTGACCTGCACAAAGCGACTCAAAACAGTCCTACAAATGCATACAACCAGTACCCAGAACTCAACATGTATCCGTCTCAATTTCAGCGTTTAAAACCCCTATTTCGGCTGTCCATAACATCACACAAACCGGACCAAAGATGGTATCCAAAACAGACTTTAAGACAGTCCCAAAACGTCCCGAAGTACCCGCAAAAACTGACTCAAAACCGTCCCAATTTCTGTCTTTAAGACAGTCCAATTCGACTCCTATAACTTCTATGTAACAAAGTGCAAAAATGAACTCAAACACCCCGGTTCGACTTCATTTTGAGACGGAAAATTTACATACAAATGAGAAAAACATAAAGGTTCAAACTTTGACAAACAAGAGCATAAAAACGACACAAAAGACAGAAATGTCGACATTTGTCGAGTAACCTATCACCGTTACCTCTTTACTCTTCACACTTCCGACTCAAAGCTACTCCGAGATGTCCAAGTTAAGATCTACACACAAAATGCACAAAATTAATGAGGGATTTCGAAATGAAAAAGGGGCGGCAGACTTGAAATGTGAAGAAAGTCAGTCCCTTTCTTACATAGAAGGAATGAGGACGGAGAGAGGAAGAGTTTGGTGCAAAATTTATCGAATTTGGTTGAGAAATGTGAGAGAAATCGGGGTTTGAAGGAGGACGATTGATGGAGATTTAGGGTGTATTGTTGCTGCTGCTTGTTTGATCGAAAAAGAGGGGAGAAGAAGAATAAATTGGAGGTAGGGTGACGGGATAAGAATGAGTGTGTAATAATAATAATAATAATAAAAAGAGTTATATAAATGAGTTGAAAAAGGTAATTACGAGTTGTCGACTCGTGATTTGTTCGGATTTAACTTAGATTCAAAAGTGAGAAGTGACGATCTTATGCTAGACGGGAAAATGTCCCTACGACTATATTAACTTAAGACGAAAAAAACTATTATTATTAATATCTCTATTAATACTATCCGATTAAATATATATATATATATATATATATATATATATATATATATATATATTAATATAACAAGCTTATAAAATGTACTTTTTTTTTTTATAAAAATCATGTTTAAAAATGAAATTAATTAAATTAAATAATTTAAAATACAAGTAAAACAAAACAACGGTTAAATAAACTATAATGCTAAAAATGGGAAATTCGCGGGTGTTACATTCACCCCATCTTTTAAAAAGTTTCGTCCTCGAAACTTGAAAGTAGAAATGAAAGGTTATAAAAATAAAACTGGAATTGGAATCGGTAACCAAAACATTTTAAAGGTTACTTATCGTAAGAATCAAAATCCTTTCAAAAGTTTCAAATAATTTTTTTTTTTTTTGACAGAACCCGATCGAAAATTAAATCATTTGTATAAATCAAAAATCAAAATACTTTCAAAAAAAACATTAACGGAGAGTTTTCAAAAGTGTAAGTCTCATTCATGGAACGAAATTGCTCTTGTCGTGCACACAAGAACGCTAACTTTCCAAGTCAAAGACAGATTTAAAACAAAAATCATCCGCCGACAAACGTAGAACAAGTTATTAAACGTCTCCAATAACGAGTTCTAACATCCGATCAACGTTAAAATCAAAAGAGAAAGGTAATTTACTCAAATTTTCTTTCACAAAAGCCAATATAAAAATAAAAGTTTCACTTTTAAACTCAAAAAGGAGTCAAGTTTGTGAAAAGATAGCATCAATCCTTGGCAAAGAAATCACAAATAGATCAAAGTTAACAGAAATTGGATAAAATTTAAAGAAATTTCGGGTTTAGCATTTAAAATCATGATAAAGAAGTCTATACTCAAAGAACAAATCGGGAATTGAATCAAATTTTCATTTTAAAATAGGTAAGGTTTGTAAGAGTAACATAGATTCTTAACAACGAATCAAAAATGGTAGCTTGAAAGGTTAGACATTGTATAAAATGAAAAGCAATTTAGACAACATAAATACTAAGTAAGCTAAGAGAGTCCAAACTTAATCAACGAAAAGAGCTATGATGAACATCGTAGGGGTAAGAATTGAAGTAAGGTCAACAAGGAGGTCAAAGATAGAGATTTTATAGGTCACTAGCATCTAACTCAAGGGAGGAGCAAGATGAAGCGAGGAAAAGAGGTATGAACGGTAACACTTATGGTCAAAGAAGAAGGGAAATTAGACAACCAGGAAACGCCAGGTACTCAAATCTCAAACAACAACATCATCCTAAACGGTTCCGACAACTTCCTAACAACAAAACTTATAACCACAACACTCCCAAGGATTTTCTCAAATCACTTATGTTACTTCATCCTAAGCTATTCCTTAATCACTTATGTTACTTCATCCTAAGCTATTCCCTGAAACAAGGTACTCCACTATAAGTGTAATCTCATCACTCTAAATCCTCAAACATCCGCAAACAACTTCCACAAGATCAAAGTCAAAGTTTTCAACAAAGCTATACTTATATCCAACTAGTGTCAACTATGAGTTTCTAAAAAAAAGTAAACCCTCCATCAAGAATCCCAATGCCAAGCTCTAAACTCCAAGAAAAGGTTCTTCAGTTATTCTACAAGGTTCTCATTTCAATACAAGGTGGTAACATATACATTATCAAATCCTCACATCCAAAGCGACTACGAAAGTCAACCACAAACTCGACTTACTTAGTCAATCCTACATCCTCAAATCCACCATTCAATTTCATCCATTTTAAGTGAAGTACTAAGCACTAGCATCCCAAGACACGTCTCACTACACTTCCCCAGGTCTTTCTAATCCCAAACATAAACCACAAAGCCAAGTTCTCTAACCTTAGTGACAAACGCAACTCACACTTGTCAACACAAATAATTCCACTAAACAACCACGCTCACTTATCAAGGGACTAGGATCACACTACCCAGGTCTTTCTTACATCACAACCTCTCAAAACTAGGGTTATGGGTCAACCACAAACAAACTCCACAAAGCGAAATTTCCAACCAAGGTCAACATTCCTCAAAAGAAAGAGTACAATCAAAAGGCGTAAAAGAAGGATAAGCAAGGAACAAAGGACAAGTTAAGAGGGTACAAGAGTAACTTCCAAAGTAAAACAGAAGAGAGTTTAGAAGAAGGATAAGCATCAAGAGATAAAGAATAAGGCAAGATACACAAGGAATGAGAATTATCTTCAAGGGAGTAGAAGCATTCTTCAAAGGTTGATCAAATCTTCAATTCCCGGCAATAGGCACCAAATCTTTATCTTCACGTAGGTAAGCTTACGGTCATTGATCCAAGGGTACAAAAACAGTTGACAATCAACAAACATATTAGAACCTACCATGAAGCATACACAAAGAAACTACCAACTTAGGTCCTTAATTCTACCCATCTCTCATTCATTATACAAGGTCAAGTTCAAATTTAAGTTTGGGGTACACGTGTGTGCGTCGGGAGCAACATAGGCTCTGATACCAACTGTGAACCCCCGTTATAACGCGGAAAATATAAGTTATAAATTCAAGCGGAAATTAGGAAATTTTTGAAGTTTAAAGCGCGGGTTCATTAAAACCTAAAACATAATTAAAGAATGCGGAAATAAAGTTAAGCTTTTACAAACGTGATAGTCAAAGATGAGGGGAAAATATATCCCTCGAATGACAATACAATAAAAGGTGAGTCTAAGCAATCCTAATAAACCAACTACTAGTCCAAGGTGCTCGCTAGCTCACACGTCTAAACCCCACAAATGCATCTTCACAAACCTGTCATTCATATAAACATGAAAGCCACAGTCAGTGGGGAGTAACTCAAGGTTCTCCCAGCCACAAAATGTCAAAACGAACATAACAAAGAACATGAACAAATAATCATATTAGATAATTTATGAGTGAATCGACTTATAACTAAACATGGGATCATACGTGTTTAAACCAACAAGGATAAAAGAAATGATGGAACAAGTAAGGCATAATCAACAATAAAATAAATGGAGAAGAAAGACAAGAAAACAGACACGACCACTTAGCCACGAGCACGTATTTCAAGGAGATATGACCAAAGTAACCATCCAAATAATGCAAGACATTTATCACTCTTAGACTATAATTTCCCCGGGTAGGACTACGATAATAATACGGTCCTAGTCTAAATCTGCAGATTCTCGGGTGTACATCCCGATTCGACGTGCGCCAGCACAGCACGCACCCAAGACTCGACTACTAAGGAGATCGAGTACCCCAATCGCCAGAACAGCACGAAAGTGGCGGAAAGACTAAGATAAGACTCACTTGCCAGAACAGCACAAGTGGCCAAAAACCGTGCTTGCCAGAACAGCACAAGCAGGCCAAACCGTACTTGCCAGCACAGCACAAGTAGGCGAACCCCGTACTTGCCAGAACAGCACAAGTAGGGCAAAAAGAATGTCAAGCATATAAGATGGCCTTATGGCATTTCTAAAAGAATACGACTCATTTCAATTAATCATGTGGAATAAATTACTCGTATTTGAAATACGATAAATAAATGAGAATAAATGAATTAAAGCTCATATAATAGATAAATGAAGATATTTCATATAGTTATGACATGAATAAACAATAAGTTCCACTTTTATGATTCATGTGAGAAATATATAAATAAACGGCAATTAATGAATTTAAGATACATAAAAACATGTGACGGAAATTCAAATTAATTAAACCCGAACAAAATATCTCACGGATAAAAATTAACCCAACCGGGGCTACGGCCTAGCCATAACCAGCCCAACCCGGTCACGGCCTGGCCTGGCCGCACCCAGTCTTAGCCAGCCACGGCCACGGCCAGAGCCAACACTGGCAGCCCCTGCACAACAGCAAGCAGAGCAAGGCACAAAAAGAACGCAGCCATTCCCTTCCGTCCAGCCGTCTTAGGGCGGTTTCTTAGGCCAAACCAAGACGGATTTCATTCGTACAAAAGACCCAATTCAAACATGTACATATACATGAGACATAAGAAAGAAAATTGGTTCAATTTAGCATACAGAAACCCGACAAAACAGCCAGCGAAAACTGCCCGACAAAACCCTTTTTTTTCACGGGTAAAGAAGCTCATTTGTGACCGTCTTAAGACAAAATTTTAAGCATGATACAAGGCGAAAATTAACCATACGAAGGACCCATATCATACTTGGATATGCACTTGGGACAGAAATAAGAAAGTTGGCTCGAACCACCAACCAAACATAGACCAAAAACCGAGTATAAGATCGTCACACAGCCCTTTTCACAGTTTAAAACAGTCCCTTAACAGCCCAAAAATAGTCTGCTCAAATACGTTAAAACAGCACCAAAAAAATGCACAGTAAACAATCCCACCTCAGTCACTCTTACACCCCAGAACAGTCCCGAAAGGCAGAGATGGCGATCAGTCCGATACCGAAACAAAATTGACCTCACCATGGGAAAACATTCCAATCCACACTCACTGTTCAAAGTTACCTGAACCATTACTAAACCATCCAAAACCAAATTCATTACCAAATTGTTTCAACCCAGAAACCCCCCCTGAATTGACCAACGCCCAGTATATAAATTTAAAGAGTTCTGTAAGTTCTGTTGGGTGCCAAAATATAGATTTAAAGGAGAGACAATCGGGTCAAATTGAGGCCTGCATCGGGGTTTTGGGATTAAGTTCTCATTCCAGGTTGGTCACAGCCTCCCTTCAATCACATTTTACACTGTCCCAAAACGGCACTTCACAGTCCATGAGTACAAGAGTGACCTGCACAAAGCGACTCAAAACAGTCCTACAAATGCATACAACCAGTACCCAGAACTCAACATGTATCCGTCTCAATTTCAGCGTTTAAAACCCCTATTTCGGCTGTCCATAACATCACACAAACCGGACCAAAGATGGTATCCAAAACAGACTTTAAGACAGTCCCAAAACGTCCCGAAGTACCCGCAAAAACTGACTCAAAACCGTCCCAATTTCTGTCTTTAAGACAGTCCAATTCGACTCCTATAACTTCTATGTAACAGTGCCAAAAACAGAACTCAAACACCCCAGTTCAGCTTCATTTTGAGACGGAAAATTTACATACAAATGAGAAAAACATAAAGGTTCAAACTTTGACAAACAAGAGCATAAAAACGACACAAAAGACAGAAATGTCGACATTTGTCGAGTAACCTATCACCGTTACCTCTTTACTCTTCACACTTCCGACTCAAAGCTACTCCGAGATGTCCAAGTTAAGATCTACACACAAAATGCACAAAATTAATGAGGGATTTCGAAATGAAAAAGGGGCGGCGGACTTGAAATGTGAAGAAAGTCGGTCCTTTCTTACATAGAAGGAATGAGGACGGAGAGAGGAAGAGTTTGGTGCAAAATTTATCGAATTTGGTTGAGAAATGTGAGAGAAATCGGGGTTTGAAGGAGGACGATTGATGGAGATTTAGGGTGTATTGTTGCTGCTGCTTGTTTGATCGAAAAATAGGGGAGAAGAAGAATAAGTTGGAGGTAGGGTGACGGGATAAGAATGAGTGTGTAATAATAATAATAATAATAATAATAATAATAATAATAATAATAATAATAATAATAATAATAATAATAATAATAATAATAATAATAATAATAATAATAATAAAAGGGTTATATAAATGAGTTGAAAAAGGTAATTACGAGTTGTCGACTCGTGATTTGTTCGGATTTAACTTAGATTCAAAAGTGAGAAGTGACGATCTTATGCTAGACGGGAAAATGTCCCTACGACTATATTAACTTAAGACAAAAAAAACTATTATTATTAATATCTCTATTAATACTATCCGATTAAATATATATATATATATATATATATATATATATATATATATATATATATATATATATATATATATATAGAGGTAAGATCGAATGAGTCCAACATGGACCATTGAGTCCATAAGTCCCTCTAAGGGCCATTGGATGGACTAAATGGAAGGTTGAGATGAATTTGATTAAAGGCCATTAAAAAGAAAAGGAAAAAAATGTGGATGGTTGGATTGAGATGGATGGTTGAGATTAAAAATTACCAAAAAAAATTACCACTAATCAAATTTCTACACACTAATTAATTTTTCTTTCTCTCTCTAGCCCCTAATTAATCAATTTTGAGTTTTAGATTTCAGAAGTGTAAATGTAATGTTGTATGAGTTTTACAAGTGTAAATGTGATGTTTTACGAGTGTATGAGTTTTACAAGTGTAAATGTGATGTTTTACGAGTGTAAATGTAACATTTTTAAGAGTGTAAATTTGATTTTTTGTGACGGAAATTTTGAATTTATATAATTTTAACATTTTACAAGTGTAAATGTGGAGTTTTACGAGTGTAAATGTAACATTTTAAGAGTGTAAATTTAATTTTTTTTGTGACGGAAATTTTGAATTTATATAATTTTAACATTTTACAAGTGTAAATGTGGAGTTTTACGAGTGTAAATGTAACATTTTAAGAGTGTAAATTTGATTTTTTTGTGACGGAAATTTTGAATTTATATAATTTTAACATTTTACAAGTGTAAATGTGGAGTTTTACGAGTGTAAATGTAACATTTTAAGAGTGTAAATTTGATTTTTTTGTGACGGAAATTTTGAATTTATATAATTTTAACATTTTACAAGTGTAAATGTGGAGTTTTACGAGTGTAAATGTAACATTTTAAGAGTGTAAATTTGATTTTTTTGTAACGGAAATTTTGAATTTATATAATTTTAACATTTTACAAGTGTAAATGTGGAGTTTTACGAGTGTAAATGTAACATTTTAAGAGTGTAAATTTGATTTTTTTGACGGAAATTTTGAATTTATATAATTTTAACATTTTACAAGTGTAAATGTGAAGTTTTACGAGTGTAAATGTAACATTTTAAGAGTGTAAATTTGATTTTTTGTGACGGAAATTTTGAATTTATATAATTTTAACATTTTACAAGTGTAAATGTGAAGTTTTACGAGTGTAAATGTAACATTTTAAGAGTGTAAATTTGATTTTTTTGTGACGGAAATTTTGAATTTATATAATTTTAACATTTTACAAGTGTAAATGTGGAGTTTTACGAGTGTAAATGTAACATTTTAAGAGTGTAAATTTGATTTTTTGTGACGGAAATTTTGAATTTGTATAATTTTAACATTTTACAAGTGTAAATGTGAAGTTTTACGAGTGTAAATGTAACATTTTAAGAGTGTAAATTTGATTTTTTGTGACGGAAATTTTGAATTTATATAATTTTAACATTTTACAAGTGTAAATGTGAAGTTTTACGAGTGTAAATGTAACATTTTAAGAGTGTAAATTTGATTTTTTTGTGACGGAAATTTTGAATTTATATAATTTTAACATTTTACAAGTGTAAATGTGAAGTTTTACGAGTTTAAATGCTGGTATTTTAAGTGTAAATTTGAAGGTTTAAGAGTGTAACTTTGGTCTTTTAATTGTGGCTTTGGTCCTTTATAAGTGTAACTTTTGTCCTTTACGAGTAAAACTTTAGTCCGACTACCAAAAAACACCACCACCGTCGTCGTTCACCACCAACTCATATCCACACAAAATATGAGTGCGAATCTATATAATTTTAACAAGTGTAAATGTACAGATATACAAGTGTAAATGTAAAGAAATATGAGTGTAAATGTAAAAAATATGAGTGTAAATGTAAAGAAATACGAGTATAAATCTGAATAATGCATGTAAATGTGAAAAAATATGAGTGTAAATGTGAAGAAATATGAGTGTAAATGTAAAGAATTGTAAGTATAAATCTGAAAAATGCATGTAAATGTTAAAAAATATGAGTGTAATTGTAAAGAAATAAGTGTAAATTTAAAGAAAAACTAGTGTAACTGTAAAATAACTCAAAAAAATAAATAGATCTGAAATCACCCACAATAACAAATGAAAAAAAGAAAAAAAAAAAAAAAAAGTAAGAACAACAACAAGAAGACGTGTGGTGTATTACTTCTAACAAAAAAGTAAGAACAACAACAAGAAGACGTGTGGTGTAAAAAAAGAAATAGAAAAGAATAAAACATACACAAAAGCCAAACACAAAAGCCGTATTACTTCTAAGGAGTTCTAACCAAACACAAAAACCAAACACAAAAGCATACATCTACAAACAGCATAGGCATAAAAAAATTGACAACACCCGTATTTCTTTCTAAATTCAGATTGACAACACCACCATGAATTTTCTAAATTCCGATCTGGAATGTGCGGTACATTGGTGTTGTTCTTTGTGGGTGGTGGTTGAAGGAGGCGGTGGTGGTGTGTTGGAAAAGCAGGGGAAGGTGATGGTTGTGGTGGTTGTGCGTGGTGTCGGGTTGGTTCTGGTGGGGTAGTGTCGGAGGTGCGTGAGGATGGCGGTGGGAGTGTGTGGCTCAGATCTGCGTGGTGGATGTCGGAGGTGTGTGAGGGTGGCCGGAGGTGCGTGAGATGAGAGTTTTTTTTTGGGGAGTAGGTCGCGTGTGGTGTTTTTGGGTGGTTTGTGGTGGTGAGAAGGGTTGTCGGGTGGTGGTGATGTTTTCGGGTGGTGGCAGGTGAGCAGCGGATGGCGGCAGGCGGATCTGGTGGTTCTTATTGGCGACGGTGTTGGAGAAGACGTGGGGTGTGGCTGGTGGTTGAGTGGTGGCCGTGGTAGTCGGGTGGTGGTGTGGCTGCGAGTTGATGGTGTCGGCAGTAGTCGGGTTTGGGCGGTGGTGGGTGAGTGAGGAAGAGAAGGGTGTTTTTTTGGGGGGTGGGTTGTTGTTGCGGCTGGGGTTATGTGGCGGTGGAGGTGGTCGTGGGGTCGGGTAGGTGAGGAAGAGGGGGAAATATTTTTTGAATTATTTGGTTTTTGAATTTTGTTGAATTTTTGAGAGGATTTGAATTTTTTTGGTTTTTAGAGAGATGAAGTGGAGGATAATTGTTAGATGAGAGAGAAGTGAGTGGAAAAAGAAGGGTTTTATAGTGAAATTAGGGCTTGATTAGTGATAGTAGTGAGGGAAAGTGATTAATTAGGATTGATCCCCTAATTTTAGCACTAATCCCTCCCTTTTCCCCTTCAATCTCAACCCTCCATCCTATCTTTTCAATGGCTCCTAAGAGGACTTAGGGACTCAATGCTTTGGAGTGGACTCACTTGATCCTTCCTCTCTCTCTCTCTCTCTCTATATATATATATATATATATATATATATATATATATATATATATATATATATATATATATATATATATATATAATATAACAAGCTTATAAAATGTACTTTTTTTTTTTTATAAAAATCATGTTTAAAAATGAAATTAATTAAATTAAATAATTTAAAATACAAGTAAAACAAAACAACGGTTAAATAAACTATAATGCTAAAAATGGGAAATTCGCGGGTGTTACATGCAACCTAGTGTTCATTGTGAAGAACACCTCTTGCATGCATTGGCTCACTCTTCTTCCCTTACCCGGTTTTTCATAGGGGCAAAACCAAGGGTTTTGCCTTATATCTTATCACTTGCACTAGATTATATTTTAGTGCGTTAGAAAATTTATTCATTCATCAAAAATTAAGAATTTTTTTAGAAAGATAAAAACTTCATTTTCTCCTCTCTTAAACCGGTTTTTAGGAGACCAAAAACCAATTTATTTTGGGTCATTTTTATGCTAAATTAATATTGTACTAGTATTCATAATATTAATTTTATTAAGAGTGTGCTTTGGGTATTAAACTTTGGGAGAGATCCTATACTTGGATCTTTGTTTATCCATTGAGGAAAGCACAAGAACAAGAGAGAAGGAGATCTCTCTTGTGCCCTAATAAACCGAAAATCCAATGTAAGATAAAGATTTCTTCTTTATATTGTTTATAGTTTGCATGCATAAGATCACCAATTAATTTTATGAATAAATTAACCAAAAACATATATGAATATGTTGAGTATATAGATCTATTTTTCCTTCAATCGGTATCAAGAGCCAAGGTTGTTTGCATGCAAATCGGTTAAAAGTTTTTCCGAGTTATACGATTAACATATAAAACTTGTTTAATTTGTGTTATTATGATATATCACGAAAATCATTATGCATGTTAAAATTTCTGGTCCTAAAATATTTTTAGGATATTTTGGTTAATTTATGGATTTTTATTGTTCATATTATATAATAATGGCATTAAAATATGATTTTATGAATAAAATGTCATTTTCGGACTAAAATTAGCTAAACTTCGAATTTTTCAGTGATTTTTGGATATGTTGTCACATATATTATTTTGAGATGACCTGTAAATTTGCATAATTTTTGGACTTCTTATGCTCGAAAAATGGATTTTTCATTATTAAAATCGGATTTAGATGAAAAATAGGTTAATATGAGATAAATTTCGAATCTGGTCATAGAAATTTAGTATGTTGTCACATGCAATTTTACAAGATTTGTGTAAAATAATAGGCTATATTGAAGTCTTTATGCATGATTTATGATTTTTTGAAGAAAAATAGCATAAATAGTGACTTAATTAGTGAAATATTAATAAAAAATACTCTATGACTAAGGAAAAACATCATATGTTGAATTTTATTATCTTTTTCAGATCTAAAATTGAAAAGTTGATGAATATAATTTTTCTCATGTTTTTATGATTATTTTTGTTAAAACCGATAAACCGCAACATTGTTTTTCCGGATAAATTTCGAAATTTTTAACCTAAGTTTTTGAACATTATGAGTGTCATGGTATTTTTCCAGAATGTTCATGAGTTTAAATTTCAAATTTTGAATTTATTTGAAATTTTGTGATTTATTTGAAGTTTATAGCTTATTTTTATAATTTTAGGTCCATTAATGAACAAATTTTAGAAATATGAGTTAATTATGGTCAAATAATTAGTGAAGACTAAATTTTGAGTCCTAAGAGGTTAGGGTAATTAACTTATGCATAAATATGAATTTATGTAATTTTTGTGATTATAAAATGTTGAATCACGCAAATCCGTAAAAACCGAGTAATATACGATATTGGCTACTTAAAGGCGATTTAGCATAAAATTGGGCATGTTCATACATATTATAATGCTGCTTTTTCTTTATGATTGTCATAATTTTATTTTATGTAATTTATGAATTATGTAATTTTACTTAGTATGGCCTTAGTTTTTAATTGGTATTACCCGAAATGTATGGGAATATCGATTCGGTTGTAATTTATTGTGATCTCGTATCACCGTTTTGTAATTTAATAGATTTATTTTATTTTAGTTACAAATGTATAATAGGAAATTATGTAATTTGTTATGTAATTTTATTTATTTCGGAGTTCCCAAAGACGGATTTCTTCAAGATGGCGATACATAAAGACGGTGTTACCTCGAGATGCGTGCCACAACCGAAGTTCAAGGGACCAATGGAGTTGGTTTTCGAATATGTAATAGTTAATTAGATTTTCTATTTTAGGAAGGCCATACTAGGATTTATTTTTATGCTTTGCATTTTATTTATATGTCGCATGCATCGCTAAATCGCCATAACTAAAACATGCATCATCTTCTTTCATCGAGTTTATCGACCGTGTCAATTACAATTATCGTAGTTCACCGCTTTAGTTCACTTAAAACGTGATAGATAATAAATTGACATGACCTCTCGCCAAAATAAACAATTGAGACATAGCCTTACCAAAGAGTAGAAACCATGAAAACCTATTTCGCGAGGGAGTGCACTCGGCCCTACCGGGGTACAAAACTTGTTACGTAGGGGAAGTGGGTGATAAATGTTTATCCACCGAATTCATATTGATAAGGGATGAATCGGCCCTACCGTGCCCAAGTTGATGTGGATTTGGATCATGGACACTGATGGGGCATATTCTGCACCCGCTGACCAAGTCAACACATTGAGCAAGGTCAAAGAAATCCACAGCAAGTCAACGGCTTAGACAGCCTAACCGACGAGGCCTGTCGGCCTGTCAGATGGGTCCCGGCCGGGGCAACCAGCCAGCCGGGGCACACGTGCGCGAACTCATATCCAAGACCCCTCGGCGGTGAGTCAACAGGGCCCGCCGGCCTGCCATGGGTCCCTTGGCCGAGGGGTAGATCAGTCTTTCCACCTGCTAGCCACTTGGCCACTACGTGACAAAAGGTGAAAGTCTATAAATACTCCTCAACTATCATTGAGGAAAGGATCCACAATTTAACCTAAGAATCACTATTCATCTGGTAATATCTTCCTTATCTCTCTACAATACGCACTTTGCCAAGTAACAACCACTTACCTCTCTAAGTTTACTGACTTGAGCGTCGGAGTGAGTTCGCTCGGCCCAAAGCCGAGCCCTCAGTTTGCTCATTGTTTCAGGAGACCGCAAGGAGGAGTTAACAAGAGACGTCATTCTACAAGCACGGGTGGTGACAAATAACTGCTCTGGAATTACACCCGGAACAATTGGCGCCGTCTGTGGGGAAAGATACTAGAAGCTAGTCACATTCATTCCCAAACAAAAAAAAAAACAACAAAAACCCACCCAAAAAGCTAAGAAGATGTCAAAACAACAAGAGGTATTCGTAACTGACGAAACCGAGTTCTGCCAAGATGATACCGTCCACAACTCGGGTTGCGCGACCCTCCACCGGCCGGGTAATTCAGCCAGAGTACGGGATGCCAATAATACCAGATCGCGCCGCCCGCCAACCAGGTCACCATCATGGGACATGTGGTTGATGTAGCGAAACCGAAGCTACTCCCGGACCTCATTAGTAGTACATCGGCTCACACCATTAACACCGACAAGAGCGGCGGAACCCGTCCAGGAGACCAGGGCCCAGAACGTGACTCCAAGAGACTTGAATGGAGCACTGGAAGAAGCTGGCCCCGTCAAGACGCCGGAGGAGCCCAGCGTACGTGCCAGTGGTAGACCTAAGCTCCTCCCGCACCCACGGGAGGACAGCGTCGCCGCGGCACCGACGAGGCCTGCCTCAGAGGAGTGAAAGAAGTCCGACTCGTCAGAGTCGGAGAAGAAGCCCGACTTACCATAGTCGGAGGAGAAGCCCCACCCAGTACGAGGAGAGGGGCCGGACTAGGAATGCGAGGAGCCGATCGTCGCGTGTCATTCGACACGTGGTCAGACAGCCCCTCAGTGCCTATGTCCTTGACACCGCCGTGCCAACCAAACTAAAATTGCCGGCGTTCACTTACAAAGGGGATAGTGACCCCACCGACCATGCCGAGGCCTTTGAGTCGTACATGTCGGTGTGGGAACAACCCGATGAAGTCTGGTGCCGAGTCTTCCCAACGACCTTGCATGGGATGGCTCAGAGTTGGTACAAAGGGTCGCCCGACGGCTCGGATATCTTTACGCCGACCTAAGGGACGCCTTCCTAGCCCAGTACTCTTGCAATAAGAGGAAGGCCGTGGAGACGTCGGACCTCCTAACTATTAGGCAGGAGGGGGGCGAGTCTCTACGAAGCTATGTGAAGAGGTTCGATGCCAAGGTTCAAAGCAAATTCGGAGATAAATCCCGAGCCGGCGGCCTTTGCGCTGATGAAAGGCCTCCCAAGGGGAGACTTAAAAACGAGCTCATCAAGTCCGGAGGCCTGGGCTTAGACGCCGCCCGGAAGATGGCCGATCAAGCCATCAAGGTAGAGGACTATCACAAGACTGGGTCGGCCACGTGGTCTGGGCACTCGAGAGAAGAAGAGCCACCTGGAGGACAACCCGGATGAAAGACGCCGTGACAATAATAGGTCACGGCCGATAAACTGCCCGAGAAAGAGCTCGGCGGGCGCCGGGGGGAGTTCGGGAACATACCACCAAAGGCGGTACCGTGATCACACCCCCATGGTTGTATCTGTCGCCGAGGTCTTCGCCCTGAGCAAGGGCGAGGGCCAGAAATGGGAAAGGCCTCCCAAGCCGAAGGGAGACGGTGACACGAGCCAGTACTGTGAGTACCACGGCCACACCGGTCACCTTACTGACAACTGCCGGCATCTGAAGAATGCCATTGAAGAGCTAATCCGGAAGGGGAGCCTCGGCAAGTATGTTGCCAAAAGCCAAAAGACTGAGGCCGGCGGTTCAAATAAGAAATCCGTCTTTGAAAGGATAGGAGTGATCCATGTTGTCATTGGGGGCAACGAGAACGGCGGGTCCGCTCATGGGCACAAACGGCACCTGAATGAGCTATATCAGGCCATCAACTTTGTGCCCAACACAAATACCCCGCTTCCAACATCCCCGATATAACTATTGGGAAGAAGGACTACGAGGAGTCATCGCCCCTCACAAATGACCCACTTATAGTCCACTTGGACATATCCAACCACCTGGTCAAGAGGTGCCGATTGACACGGGCGCCTACACGAACATCATGTTCGGGAATGCTTCCTCAACCTCGGCCCGAAAGTGAAGGACCTAAGCCCTAGCACCACCCACCTGTACACTTCTCCGGGGCGGACTAGTGCCCCCGGGGTCAACCAGATCGCCGGTGATGTTCGGCGAAGGGATTGCGGCTAAGAATGTCCTAGCTGAGTTCGTGGTCATTGACGGCTCGTCCGCCTACAACGTTCTTATCGGCCGAGTCACTCTGAGCGAGGCCGACGCAGTGATGTCTATACGGGCCCTGACACTGATGTATGTCTCGGACCGGGGGGAAGCGCATAAGCTCGTCTCCAAGGACGAGAAGAACGAGGTGGTCAACGTCTAGATATCCGCCAGAGGATGCAACTTGCAATCCCTCAAAGCGGCAAAGAAGTCAGAGAGGGGGAAAAGCCCATCCTTACAACAGGAGGGCGACCTCATGGATGCAACTGACGGCTAACTAGGAAGGTGTGCCTTTAATAAGCCGTTAGAACACTGACGATCTCAGAGAGTAGCTTGTAAAGTGTTGGAGGTGCCCAGGACAACTGTGGGTACCCCGACACGTGTTTATATCTAATAAGGAATCGTCCAAGTTCTCCATCAAAGTGTTCATTCCCCAAATAGTCACTATCAGAAACAGGTACCGGTTCACACTGTCATACCGACAAGAGCGGCAGTCATCATCAAGAAGCAAGCGCCGTCGCAGTCACCCCAAGTAGTAGACGCTACTAGCCACACCCCAAGAGGTAGACGCCGGCAAAGAAATCACTCCAAGTGGTAGACGCCACGGCAGTCATCATCAAGAAGCAAGCGCCGTCGCAGTCACCCCAAGTAGTAGACGCTACGGCAGTCACCCCAAGAGGAAGACGCCGCAGCAGTCACTCCAAGTGGTAGACGCCACGGCAGTCATCATCAAGAAGCAAGCGCCGTCGCAGTAACCCTAAGTAGTAGACGCTACGGCAGTCACCCCAAGAGGTAGACGCCGCAGCAGTCACTCCAAGTGGTAGACGCCACGGCAATCACCATTAAGAAGCCGGCGCCGTCGCAGTCACCTCAGGAGGTAGACGCCACGGCAGTCACTGTCAGCACAGCTGATACCCGCAAAAGCAATCAACATTCCTTAGGAACGTTAAACAGTTGAGATACGCACTCTAGACTGCCTCGGCCAGGCCTAGGCGAAAACAAAAGAGGCGCTCAATTAATAACGTGAGAAGACAACCCACACGAAGACAAGAAAAGACCTCGGCCAAGCCAGAGGCAAAGTGAAAACGTTTACAGTTAAGACGCTCAACTACTAGCGCAAGAAGACAACTCAGAAAAATGGGGTAAAGACCTCGGCCAAGCCAGAGGCAAAAGAAGCGAACTCTTACTAAAAATGTTCAACAAAGTTACAAGAAATGCGAGAAACGGCCGTCCCCATAAGGATAAGCCAAAAGACAACCTACCAAAGTCACAAAAAATACAAGGAAAAGAGAGGCAAAAGGTTACAGATATCATTTAAGCGCCAAAAGATGGCAGGGAGGAAAGACTGATCTAAAGCTAAAGCTATCCGAGGCGCCGGGAGAGCCCGGTGACAACCGCCCGTCTCCCTATGCGTGTTCTTGCTCGTCGCCGCCAGCCGCGTTAGCAGATCGTCCTTAATAGGCGACCCGAGAAGGCTGTCTCGGCGGTCTCGGCTTTCTCGGCGCCGCCCTCAAGCCCTCACCGCCTTCATCCTCTCGGCTTCCTCTTTGGCTGCCCTAGCCTCCTCAGCAAGGGCCGCCTTCTCCGCGGCCGCCTCCGCCTCCCTCTTCACCCTTGCCTCCTCCTTGGCCTTTTCCTTCGCCTCTTCCTCCTTAGCTTCGAGCTTGTCATCAAACAGCTCGTTGAATCTGTCCCACGGAAAGGAGCCTTCAAGAGGGAAGAGCTCCTCAATCACTTCCCTGGCAGCTCTTTCGGCCAGGTCCCGATATTGGGCGCACATGTTAGTGAGAAGAACGGTTTGGAGCTTCTCAATGTCCTCCTCCCTTTGGGCAATGATAGCATCCTTGTCCCGGACCACCTTCCCCGGGTCCGGAACAGTCCCTAAATTCGTTCCTCTCGTTTAAGGTAAAGGTCGGCGCGCTTCAACAAAGTCACGCATCTCCCGCGACTTGGCGGCTTCTTCACGCCGCAGCCTCAGCCTTGGCTCTCTCAGCAAGGACTTCCTTTTCAGCGTCCTCCCTAAGTTTTCCCTCAGCACGGACTGCCTCTTCAGCCTCCGTCTTGGCCCTCTTAGCCTCCTTGTTCGCCGCGTCAAGTTCCAGCCTTAGCCGCTCGAGCTGTGGGGCAGCCTCAGCCATGGTCTCCTCTTGCTCCATAATGTGGGAGCCGGCTAGCCGAGCCCACTTCGCCAGCCTCTTGGATATTTTTGCACCCTCTGCCACAAGCTCGGCGGGGGAAATCTTCTGAGGTAGGGGAGCGACGGTGAAATTTCTATCACCCGCCTTCTCAGGCTGCTTCTCCAATTGCCGCACCGTGAGAACGGCGGCTGCCGACGGTTGATCTGCAAAAAGTCAATTAAAACATCCGTGTTAGTATACATGGACATATCGGAAAGCCACTCATCAGGAACGCCCAATGAGCCGGCTGAGTTTGAGCCATAGGATAAATCGGTACCAGGCTTGGACTTCTTTGTCGGAGGGCCCATTTCCTTGCCGCCCTCGGCAGCAGCAGCAGCAGCAGCGGGGGTGGACCTTTTCCTCTTAAGGACGAGGGGAGATCCCTCCGCATCAGAGTCCTCCCCGTTGGTGATATCAACGATCTCCACCGTCTCCTTCTGGGCTGAAGGGATGGAAGGTGGAACGGATGTCGACGCCGTCGCCGCCGAAGGCTTTGTTTTCCGCGTTCGACGCGGCATGTTACTAGCAACCCTCGCCTGGGCCGCCTCCACATTCAGGCCTTTAAGCTGCTGATCCATCAGGTCATTCGGCGACGTCCTGCGATCACGGGCGAGCCTTAGGGTGCAAATCAAGAACGGTCTTGTCCTTGTGCGGCCCCATCCTCTTGAGAATATCCTCGGACAGTCCCGCGCCAAAATGATCTGCAAAAGAAGCAAGGCAAGAGTTAAGCAAGGAATGAATCAAAATTCAAAACGGACAGAGACATTGAGAGCAGTCATGGGCCTCACACCGACCCCACTCACCCTGTGCTAGGGCCGGTATGAGGCCGACATGGCAGAGCAGCTCATCCTGAAGAATGATCTGCGTCGGAGGAATCCATCTTTTCGACGCCCCACTCTTGTCCGTCTCAAAGAGCCTCATCGCCAGCTTCTCATCCTCATTAAGAAGGACCTTGTCGGCGTCCATCTTAAGTTTTTTGCGTTTAACCCATCCTCGTCATGCTCCGCCTTAGTCTCGCACCGCAAATTAACTTGGGTCTTTGGAAGGACCGGGCGGCGGATAGTCATCCCAAGACCTCAATATACACCCACCGATCTTTCCAGTCTTTACAAGAAGACAAACTTATCCACGGAGACGTAACCCGCTCCATTTGCACGTTGTACCATCCGACGCGACCAGAAAATGACGGCCGAAGAGAATGAAGCCGACGGAATAAATTAACCGTTGGGACCTCCCCCTTAAAGAGACAGAGCCAGACAAAGCCGACTATGGTCCTAACAGCCAACGGGTGCAGCTGGGCCACGGCGACGTTCATGGCTCTAATGATAGCCATGACGTAATCATTCAGCGGAAATCGGAGCCCGTACTCCAAGTGCCGGATGTATACGCCGGTGCAACCCGGTGGAGGACAACAGATGGCCTGGCCCTCCTCAGGGATAACAATTTTGTATCCTCTGCCCAAGTGGAAATGGCCCTCGAAAAGTGTCTCGCCGGAGCAACGGGCGAACTTATGGATCCAAGTACGGTCAGGGCCGACCTTACAGGGTTCGCCGTGATCCATTACGTACTGCCTCCCCTCATTAGGATGAGCCCTTTCAGCGTCATCACCAAAATCGTCTCCGTCGTCATCAATATCATCATCATCCTCCCATTCCTCCAAAATTTGAGGATCAACTTCAGGAGAAGGAGACCTAGGGCCCCCAGACCTTAGAGGGATGGCGTCTAGCATCCCCTCCTCATCAAGACGCGATGGGGAACCCCCCGGCGTCGGTTTACTAGTTCCGGCATCAGCAGAGGACATGTTTACAGCAAAACTCACAAGTTAAAAAGAGAAATTTATTGGTTTACCTTGAAGAAAAGTGCTAGCCGGAGTAGTGACACTGAAAATAGAAGAGAGAAGCCCTTGAAGGTCTAAAGTAAATTTTTGAAAATGAAATTGGTGCCCAATTTCAAGGATTAACTACCCTATTTATAGAGGAAAGCCCATGAAGAGGGACCAATCAGGCGCAGCCGTGAAACATCGCCAATCAACAAACAGACACGTGTCGAGCATGCAACCACGGGATGTCAATCGTCGCGACAGTTGAATGTCAATCAATGCAACAGTGACCAAGCGTCTTCAACACGCCCCTTCATATCTCTGCCTATTCATCTTCCTCGACAAATTCCTAAGTATACATTATCCGCCGCCACGTGATCAACCAAGCCGAAAGCACCGCCGGGGGGCAATCGAAACAACCGGCACTCTCTACCTTGGTCTCGGCCCGGCGTCATTGCCTTTTTCCACATCGGACGTCCATTACACATCCATGTGGAGGGGGATATGGTACGGCCTAAGCGAGCCATGCCGGGAAGAAGCCGGGGCGAGAAATTTTCACTTGCGCAAATATACGCTCGGATACATCGGAGCCCATACCACGGCATAGACTACGGCTGGGGCAAATTGATGGGGCATATTCTGCACCCGCCGACCAAGTCAACACATTGAGCAAGGTCAAAGAAATCCACAAGAAGTCAACGGCTTAGACACCTAACCGACGAGGCCTGTCGGCTGTCGGATGGGTCCCGGCCGGGGCAACCACCAGCCGGGGCACACGTGCGCGAACTCATATCCAAGACCCCTCGGCGGTGAGTCAACAGGGCCCGCCGGCCTGCCATGGGTCCCTCGGCCGAGGGGTAGATCAGTCTTTCCACCTGCTAGCCACTTGGCCACTACGTGACAAAAGGTGAAAGTCTATAAATACTCCTCAACTATCATTGAGGAAAGGATCCACAATTTAACCTAAGAATCACTATTCATCTGGTAATATCTTCCTTATCTCTCTACAATACGCACTTTGCCAAGTAACAACCACTTACCTCTCTAAGTTTACTGACTTGAGCGTCGGAGTGAGTTCGCTCGGCCTAAAGCCGAGCCCTCGGTTTGCTCATTATTTCAGGAGACCGCAAGGAGGAGTTAACAAGAGACGTCATTCTACAAGCACGGGTGGTGACAAATAACTGCTCTGGAATTACACCCGGAACAGACACATTTATTCGAAATTTGGATTGAGCTCAACGGAAGTATTCGTGACCGTAGTCGCATGTGTTCCGGGCTATAGATAATTATTAGAGTAATTTTATCGACCAAGAGTTCTAAAAGTAGAATCGATTAAACGTTAATCCACCGAGTTATATTGATAAAGGATGTATCGGCCCTACCGTGCCTAAATCGATATGAATTTGGGTCTTGGAATCATTTATCTAGTTGGGTAGAGGTCACTAGAAAAATGCATAAAACTTGTTTAAATTAGTTTTCACGAGTATTATTAAAACGACATTTGTTTTACTCCTTCTATTTTGTTTTGTAGACCACTTCTTTTTCTCATAACAAATGGCAACACCAACCCCTAACGCCACGCCTCTCGCTAATTCATCATGGCTCCGATCCTTCATGGATCGATGTAAACTTGAAAAGAATGGGTCAAATTTATCCGATTGGGATGCCCAACTCAAACTAGCCGCCCAAGTTGACGACAAGCTTCGTTACCTAACCGAGGCCTCTCCACCCGAACCTAATACTAGGTCGACTGCCGCTACTAGGGAAGTAAATGAGGCTTACCATAAGGAGTCCGCCGCAATGAAAAACGTGTTGATCTTTGTGATGGAGGCGGATCTCCAAAGGAGAGCCTTTAAAATGGGCACCGCTAATGAGATTTACTCCAAGCTTGTGACAATGTTTTCACAAACTCCGCGGATCGTCCAATATGAGGCGGCTGCGGCATTCTTTGATCTCGACTTCAAAGAGGGCCAAAAGGTTAGCCCTCATGTGCTCAAACTTATGGAGCTAGTCGAGACCTTGAAGATTCAAAAGGTTGAAATCCCCAAAGAACTTGTTGTAGATAGGATTCTACACTCCTTGTCCAAAGTCAAAGCGTATGTTCAATTCCGGGTGAATTTTAACATGCAAGACAAGGATGTGTCTCTTGAAGAATTGCACAAGTTACTTGTGCAAGCCGAAAGGGACATGGGGTTAAATGTGAACCCACCCAAGGATGTGCTTAACATTAGCACCAAAAGTAAGGGGAAGTTCAAGAAGAATGGGAGGAAGGGTAAGAAACAAGCTCCCACTTTCACTAAAGCTAAGACTTATGAAGCTAGCACTTCAAAAATCAAGAAGGGTCCTCTTGATAAATGCCATTATTGTAATGGTGTTGGAAATTGGAAAAGAAATTGTTCCAAATACCTTGGTGATATTAAGGCTGGAAAGATCACTCCAGTAGGTAAATGACTATCCTTTCTTTTATGTTTCTAATTCAACTATGGTATTGTGATACAAAGTTTTGATAATGTATCTCCCTTTTTATTGTAAATAGGGCCTCCACCAAGCAAAGACAAGGGAAAAGAAAAGCAAGCATGAGAAACCATCAAGAAGCTAGGAATAGCTTTCATGGAGCTTTGCTTTTTTATTGTCTTATTTTATTCATGTTTTGGATTTTAGAACCTTTAAGTTTCCGTGTTCGACATGGAAAGGTATTTTGGATAATTGGTTGTATTTTGGATAATGGTGGCTTGGTTTGCAACCCAAGTCACCCGTTTTATCATTTTATCCTTTGTTCTAAAATTCGTATTTAAATGCATGCTCTTAGAAACATATGATTATTCACTTAAAGTGATCTAATAGACAAATATAATGACGGGATTCATTATATGTCCACATGCTTAAGGCTTGTGTATGATCATTTACAAAGTGATTTTGAGTCTATGAACTCTTTTAAAGGAATGTCAATCACCAAGTACACTTACGAAATCTAAAACTATTAGTCAACCTATGAAATAGTTCTCCTTATACTTCAAATTCATTATTTGTGTCTCATATGCTATCTTTGAATCTATAGTGTATTTATTCTAAAGATAGAGTGGGAGAAAAAATGAGAACACATCACACGAGGCAAGATAAATTTGTGTACTTGTGTAAATGAGATCTACGCAAGGTAGAATGATTTGAATGAAGGTATATCTATTTATATAGTATACCCAATAGATGAAATCTATGGTCTCAAGTAAGTTCTATATGACTAAAGAGACTAAGTGAAGTAATCATAAGAGTATGTTCTCAAGATAACTACACGAGGAGACCAAAAGAAAGTTTTGGAACAAGAATGACTAATGTAAAGTCTTAATTGACTTGTTTATGATAAAATTTTGACCAATAGTTTCAAACTTTACTTAAGAGCCTAAATGAATCAAAGTAACATACTAGTAATAAACGAGTTGCAAGGATTGATATACCGATATCTTCAATAGCCAAGTTTTAACCACGCAGATGTCATTACTTAACCTCATTATGAAAATAAATTGGTTAAACCTCCTTCTGAAAGGGATATTTTGAAGGACGTGTATTAGATATTATTTATATTTAAACAATGACATTGCTACGTATCATTATGACATGAACGAATTAGAGATTAAAATCTCTTTCCATAAGGTTAAGATGAGACCTCTTCAAAATAGGAATTTTGAAAGGATATGATGGGAACATATATGGCTTCATCTTAATAACTTTGCAAAGCAACATACATTCCAATTTTGAAATGTTTTCGATTGAGTAATCAATTTCGAAACATGTGGAATTAAGTGGGAGTTTAGAAATTATCATGTGAAGACATGAAATTTAGTGGCAGCTATCATCCTTTGAATGTTTACAACTCATTACTCATTAGGAATGACGAGCTAATATCTTCTTTCACAAAGAAGTATTTGATTTTTCAATTCTGGATGAATATGGACTATGATGAATCCAATTACATCAAGAAATATTGGATTAGTATTAAGAAATACACATCGTATCAACATACACATAGGTTATTCATGTAAATGAAAATGGAATTGCCATTAGTAGTCATGGTCGTTCATGGAACCTAAGAACGATTGATCTCATGACCATTAGTAACTAATGTTTCCGCCATTAGAATAATCATGCACATGTCCAATGGTGAATCATATGCATAAGAGCATGATGATTCATTGGTAAGCCATAATAGAAACGTCATGAATTCTCGAGTAGAATCCGATGAGCGATTTCGGTGTTTGATAGAATGCTCTGTTATGTGACAAGAGGTTGCACATATTAATGAAAATCCGAGCACATGTAAGGATTTATGAGAATCCTAAGCCTTTCAAGCTAAAAGAAGAAATAAGAAGTTTGAAAAGATACTTAGTTGAATAAGAAGTTGCTCAAAACTAATATTTCCTAAATATGCTAGGACTTGTGAGAAGTGCTAGACTAATCATCTTGAAAAATTGTTGCAAGACTCTACAAAACATATACCTAGTGCATTGTGTGTGGATGGAGCACTTGATCAGTTCAAGTTATATCATTCACCACAAATTCGTTCGTTATGTGATAATCGATAAGGAAGTTCTTTCAAGATAAAGAACCGAAACCAAGGTCGGGAACGTTGATGTGTACTTGGTAAGGTTCATGCTATGAGTGATAACATGAATGTAAAGGATAATACGATTAAGAAGTTTGAACACATGGACACGTAACATGTTAAACTTCTATTGCAATCAACAAGAGTTTACACACTTGCGATGTGCATCACAAGGTTGTAATATGGTATTGACTACCCGATTGTGATGTCGACATTTGTCGTTTGAGTTATTAGTAACTCACCTTATACTTTGTTACATCCAACGGGTTGTAGAGACAATTGAACCCCGTTTAAGTGAACACGGATTAGCATTGTATTTGCCCATAGTTACTTACATGAGGTGACGTCTCGAAGTGACTAGAGTGTGATGCGATTGATGGCAAGTTCAAGTGCCATAGAGTCATGTGAGATGACTAGTCGATCACATAGGCAGACTGTTAGGAACATTTTGTCGGGCCTTATGACCGCTTATAGAGTTCTGGCAAATTTATATAGCCTGGTCGTGGCGAGAGCTGCTATAGTATTCAAATGAGTCGATTCTTTTGACTAAAGACTATTCGCCTAAAATGGCACAGTTTCAGATTAACTTTGATTTGTGTTACTACGACCTTCGTAAATGGGGTCAAATGGGCATATTTTGGGTTATGATGGCTGTGGCTAGTTGAAGGGAATGAGTGCGATAGGAATTGTCCACCCCTAGTCAGGGTTATAACAATATCTCAGGGCCACTCGAGGAGTAATGAACTGGAAATGCGTGGCCACGCTCGGAATGTATCCATGGTGGATAAATCCGGTCAATCAGTTATTCTCCAGATCGAGGAAACCACTCTCGATATGATCACTTGCAAGTACGACCTGAAAGACACCTTGCATTGAGTGGGAGATAGTAATAGGACAAGAGAATTGGTGACGCACACTTGTCGAGGACAAGTGGGAGATTGTTGGAATATGTGTCCTCCGACAATAATGCGATCACAACTGTTGATCATGATGATCACATGTTTAAGTCTCATTATAAAGAATACAATTGGGAAGTAATTTTTACTGTCAACTGGTCCACACATATCGGTAATGATTGGATGATTAGAGTTTGACATTACTGTCGTGCGACGGTGGTGATCAGTTGATCCCCTAGGTCATACCTAAAGGGCAACACTCTTAATTGATCATTTAATTGATCGTATAACATTACGAGTCAATTAAATTATTTAAAATTGACGGACGATTTTGGAAGTAATATTTACGTGTCTCATTGAAATTTGATTAAATGAGATACGGTCTAAGTAATCGAATTGTTTCATTACTCAGATGAAATTATTGTTTAAAGAAACAATTGAAATTGAATGAATTATTATAAATACAAATTGTTGTGATTTATAATTGGTAAAATATTTTGGTACAAGTAATTATGAATTACTAGGTTAATTTTTGTATATGACGTATTTTTATTAATACGTTGATTTTTAATATGTTAAAAATACATAACAATTTTATATGACATATGACATGTGATATATTGACAAATTGACAAAAATAAAATGGATTCCATTTTACAAAAGTGCCGAAATTAAGAGGAGGATTAAGCTAATATTGTGTTGATCATATTAGTGGAGAACACAATCATTTTCCCTAAAAGACTAGCCATGCAACCTAGTGTTCATTGTGAAGAACACCTCTTGCATGCATTGGCTCACTCTTCTTCCCTTACCCGGTTTTTCATAGGGGCAAAACCAAGGGTTTTGCCTTATATTTTATCACTTGCACTAGATTATATTTTAGTGCGTTAGAAAATTTATTCATTCATCAAAAATTAAGAATTTTTTTAGAAAGATAAAAACTTCATTTTCTCCTCTCTTAAACCGGTTTTTAGGAGACCAAAAACCAATTTATTTTGGGTTATTTTTATGCTAAATTAATATTGTACTAGTATTCATAATATTAATTTTATTAAGAGTGTGCTTTGGGTATTAAACTTTGGGAGAGATCCTATACTTGGATCTTTGTTCATCCATTGAGGAAAGCACAAGAACAAGAGAGAAGGAGATATCTCTTGTGCCCTAATAAACCGAAAATCCAATGTAAGATAAAGATTTCTTCTTTATATTGTTTATAGTTTGCATGCATAAGATCACCAATTAATTTTATGAATAAATTAACCTAAAACATATATGAATATGTTGAGTATATAGATCTATTTTTCCTTCAGAAATAGTAACCCCCCAATTGCACCTAGCCTTACCTTAACCGTGGTTGGATGTTTGAAAATTAAACCCATTAACCGAGTATCGATTCCACGTTCTTACCATTTTTTAAGGACCAAAAGCCAAACTTCTTATAAAATCATCTTGAATATTCAACTCAATTACATGTTTCTGAAACCATGATGGAAATTGGTCCTCATGTTTGTCCCAAACATCATCCTTACTTATATTAGGATTCCTCTGAATGAAATCATTAACAAACTGTGTTTCGTATGACTCCAAGAGGTCACAATTAGATAGCACGTAAAGATGGGCACGATTATACTCCTTATCATCCAAATATCTTGTTTGCCCCTTTGATGAACACCCTTCATCATCTTGAGTTTGAAAAAAAATCGGGTAAACTTCCGTCTATTTCATCCGGTTTCTCAACATTCAAGTTTTTTGCTTTGGTTTCTCTATGTTTTTCAAAGTAAAGAGAACAAAAGTTTACAATCTCTTCCGTTAAATAAGCATTGCATATAGAACCTTCCACCCTAGCTTTATTACCAATTTTTTTCTTCAAATGATTAAAAAACCTATAAAAGTTAATGATGAGTTTTATTAATAATAAAGTTAACATATAATAAATAGATTAGTTATTATTATTAATTTTAATTTAAAAGTAGCTAGATTATCTTAATTACCTTTCAAATGGATACATCCACCTATATTTGACGGGTCCCCCAACTTTGGCTTCATATGGCAAATGAACCTAGTAGATGCTCCATGGAGTTAAAAATGCGGGAGGAAAGATCATTTCAAACTTACACAATATCTCGTGGTATTTGCTCTTCCAGCATTTAATCATGTCGTCAACACATATTGAAGAGGCACATAAATCTCGAAAGAATTGACTAATCTCAACAACTGCATTCCAAACGTTTATCGGCACGAGGTGTTTCAAAGCAACGGTTAATAATCGCTCCATGAATACATGACAATCATGACTTTTCAAGCCTTGCAACTTCAGCTTCTTAAGATCAACACATCGACTAAAATCTGATGCATACCCATCAGAAAACTTCAAATTTTGTAACCACTCACACAATACCTTTCTCTTAGCTTTGTCGAGAGTGAAAATGGATGTTGGCTTAGACCCGTCGCCGCGAATGTGTAATTTGGGACGATGACAAAATTTCTGCAAATCTTTTCTAGAAGCAATGCTATCACATTTTTCACCTTCTACATCCATGATCATGTCAATTAGTTGCTCAAAGAAATTCTTTTCTATGTGCATTACATCCAAATTATGTCTTATCAACATTGTCTTCCAATAAGGAAGGTCCCAAAGAATGCTTCTTTTAAACCAACCGTTTTTCTGCTTTTTCAATTCTTTAAATTCTTCCTCGGTACCATCAATAGGGGATGGTAAATCACATACCGTCTTCCATATCTTATCCCCAGGCACTCGTTTCGGAGGGGCATCAAGCACCTCTTTACCTTTTGTGAAAGCTTTCTTGTTCCTCCTATGTGGATTTCCCTCTCGTAAGAAGCATCTATGATAATCAAACTAGCTTATTTTCTTGCTATTGGGAAGCCAAAATGCTTTACTTTCCTCCATGCAACAAGGACATGCTTTAAGTTGACCACCCAGATAGCATACCATAGGCGGGAAAATCATTTATTGTCCACAAAAGGGAAACTTTAAGTTGAAAATTTTGTTTTTTAGACACATCATAAGTTTCCACCCCAACTTCCCACAAATATTTCAACTCCTCCACCAATGGTTGTAAATAAACATCCAAATTACGTTTCGGGCTTTTTGGTCTGGGAACAATAAGTGACAAGAAGATAAATGGTCTTTTCATACATAACCAAGGTGGTAAATTGTATGGTGTGACCATAACGGGCCAACAAGAATACTTCCTCCCAAAATTACCGAAAGGATCAAATTCATCCGTACACAAGCCAAGTCGTACATTGCGGGGTTCCTTGGCAAAATCAGGATACATCTGATCAAATCGTTTCCATTCTTCCCCATCACTAGGATGACTCATCTTCCCCGGAGCACGTGGGTTTTCTTTGTGTCATCTCATTTGTTCGGCAATGTTTTTGGTGGCATAGATTCTTTGAAGTCTTGGTGCGAGAGGAAAGTAAAACAATTGGTTACATGCTATTGGTTTCTTACTCTTTTTGGCCCTCTTACTACCGTTTCCTTTTTTCAACACCAAAATCAGTATCTCCTTCACTTGTCTCATATCTATCCGCCCCACAATCTTTACATTTGTCAAGCAAAGCATCATCTTTCCAAAATAGCATACATCCTTCGGACATGCATCAATCTTTTCATGCGAAACTCAAGACCTTTAACTACTTTTTTGGTAGAATAGAAATTTCGGTCATGATATTATCATCGGGGAAAGATTCCTCAAGGAACGAGGCAATGCCATCAACAACAACAAATGGCATATTAAACTCACATTTCAAGGTAACTAGCCTAGAAGCGGCTTGTAACAATGTCATTCTTCTTCCTTCATACAAGGGTTTTTCCGAGGCTTTTAACATGTCAAGAAAGGCTTTTGCTTGTGGGTGTGGCGGTTGTTCTTGAAAATGGTTGTATGGTCATCACTATTAAAAATAGTGGAATCCATAGCATCAACAACCATCTCTCTATATGGGTTCGCATCATTTTGTATTTGTTGGGTGTGAGCTTGTTCATGAATTGGAGAATATGCTTCTCCATGTGAAATCCAATTGTAATAATTTGGCTTAAACCCGTTTATAATAAGATGTTCTTCTACTACAATGTCAAGTCGGTATTTCGGGTTTTGCATTTGACACAAGGACACCTAAGGTTTTTGTCTACCAAGTCATATTCATCTTGTTGTTTAGCAAATTCAATAAACTCGCTAACACCCTTTATAAATCTAGCGGTAGGACGTCTTTTCTTATTGGAATGGTCTAATCTTCCTTCATACATCCATGAACGTTCCAATCACTTCATTTTAATCTAAAGAAGACCCCACAATAATTTAAACATTTTTAAAAAATAACAATAATATTACATACAAAATTTAAACATTATACTCCACATTATACAATAAACATATGAAAATAATATATAAATATTGTCAATAAGTAATCCATCTTCGAATGGGGTCCTTATCACTCCAACCTAAACCCGTCAATGTACGTTTCAAGTCACTAGCAAACACACTTGTAATTAATGAGGAAAAAATTCGCAAAGCAATTCCCTTGATTCTCCAAATACACATCTATGTAGAATAACTAATTACTCCACATATACATGTATTCGGAGAACATTAAAGGGATCGCCACCAAACTCATTCTTCATTAATAAATCATAAGTACGTGTTTACTACCTAAATGACTTGAAACGTACAAAGACAGTCCCAAAATAGGGACTATTCAAGAATTACTCCTAATGAGTAATTCTTGAACGGGTACTAAGTCAACATCAAATCAAACAACAACACAATCAAGTACTAAATTAATTAAGTCAATCAATAGCACAATTCAACCACATAATAAAGGTTTCTATCCTAAAGTCCGTAGCATAATTTGAACTAAAATTAGTAAATTTAAAAGGTAACTGGTAAGAGGAGGTTACCTAATCAAGTAAAAGCAAAAATGAAAAGAAAACAAGAAGCAACACTACACGTGCGGTGGTGCCTAGCAACAAGGTGACAACCCCGAAAAGAGAAAAGAAAAACAAAAAAAACAAGGTTATTCAACCTCAATTCATCAATAACATGAATTATCAAACTAAATTTATCAAAATCAAGTCCTAAAGAAGGTTCCACTTAGCTAATAGCTAATTTCTCTTAATCCAAAAGACGGTTCCACTTAGCTAATTCCATTAATGCAAAAGACGGTTTCACTTAGCTTAATATTAATAATAATACGACGGTTTCACTTAACTTAGTACTAATAATAATAATAATAATAATAATAATAATAATAATAATAATAATAATAATAATAATAATAATAATAATAATAATAATAATAATTAAGATGGTTCCACTTAGCTTAATACTAATGATAATGAGACGGTTTCACTTAGCTACCGACACTAAACACCACCCCACGACCCACCCCACCCACGCCCACCACGGCCCACCCATGGCCGAACCGCCACCCACCGAACCACCCCCACCCATAACCCTAAACCAAGACAAAAAAAACCCTTAATCATTCCCTTTTAATTCAAACACAAATTAACTAAATCTAACTACAAATTAAACTAAATCTAACTACAAATTAATCTAACATACTAACTACAAATAAATCTAACCAACTAACCACAAATTAATCAAACTAACTACAAATTAATCTAACAAATTAAACTATATAAACTGAAATTAAACAAAAAAAAACTAACCTAATTAAAGAGGGTGGATGTGGCGGTGGAAATGGCGGTGGAAGGGTGGTTGTGTGGTGTTGTTCGTTGGTGTCGTCGCCGCTGTTTCAATCGCTCGTCCTTTTTTTTTTGTTTCATAAAGAGTAAAGTAGGAGAGAGGAGCGTTGGTTTGTATAAAAAAATTTGGCGACTGAAATTCATTTTGGCGACTGAATTTCAGTCGCCAAATTGGCGACTACCCATAAATCAGTCGCCAAATTTAAAATTTCGGTCACCACGTTTGATTCCCTTTTTAAAAAAATCAGTCGCCAGATTGGCGACTGATTTCAGTCGCCAATTTGAAAATCAGTCGCCAATTTGGCGACTACTTCTTTCGGTCGCCTGTTTCATTTTTTCTTGCAGTGCAAAGCACCCAACCCACCCAAACCATTCAACCTACCCAACTAACCCAGCCCATTCAAACAACTCAAGTCACTCAAAAATCTTGTGAAACACATGTTGAACAACCCATATTCAAACTGTCCAAGTCAACTGCTAAATTGAAAGGGGTTTTTGTGCCAAAGTTGAAAACTGTTAGTGAAACACAAGTTAATTCAAGCAGGAAGTCAGTCACTAGAAGGAAGAGGATTGAATATGGAGAGAATTAGGGGCTCGAAGGTGATAACGAGTACCTTTCTTTGTGGGTGTCGATTGGAGCGAGTGAGCACCTGTAGCGGGGTCTATGATTCGGGCTGACTTGCAAACGTAATCTTTCTTCCAATATGGCTCGAATTTTTCACGGGCTCCTCGTCCTACTGGTTCATTTGGCACTTGTTCCATATCCCGTGTTTCCGTGTCTCCTACCATCTCTTCTATTTCAATCTCATTATCATGACTACTCCCTGCCGTTTCATTTGTTTCATGCTCATTCTCATGATTTTCATGTGGGTCATCCACAATAATAGGTGTGTCAGGTGTTGGTGTGTGCATTTGTTGAGACTCATGTTGATCCGTTAATTTGACATCAACGAAAGGAAAAACATGTTCGTAAAATATAACATCTCTCGACTCAAACAAATGTTTTTTCTTTAGATCGTAAACCTTCCAACCCTTTTTACTATGTGGATACCCTAAGAAAACGCACCTCTTGCCTCGCTCGTTAAATTTGTCTTTTGGTTTATCTTTATTGTGAACATAACATACACTCCCAAAGACTCGTATATTATCAAGACAAGGTCGCTCACCATATAAAACTTCATAAGGAGTTAAGCCATTAAGTAAACGAGTGGGTGTCCTATTGATTAAGTACGCAGCGGTTAGAACACACTCCCCCAAAAATTCAAGCGGTAAATTTCCTTGAAAACGGAGGGCTCTCGCCTTTTCTAAGATGTGTCTATGTTTCCTTTCCACTCTACCATTTTGTTGTGGGGTGTCAACTTGGCTAGTTTGGAAAAGCATCCCATGCTCATTGTAATAATCTTTCATTATGCCGGAAAGAAATTCCGTTCCATTATCGCTTTGTACAATTTTAACTTCCTTCCCAAATTGAGTCTTTGTCATGTTACAAAAATTAATCATTAATTGGCTTACCTCTCCCTTATCTCGCATTAGGTAAACCCAAACACCTCTACTTCGGTCGTCAACAATGGTGAGAAAATAATGTGCTGCCGATAAACTTTTTGTATGGTACGGTCCACAAATATCATAGTGTATGAGAGCAAATAATTCGGCACTTCTCTTATTATTAGACTTAAAAGCCGAACGAGTTTGTTTGGCCCGACAACACGGGTCACAAATATCACTAGAATTCCATGACAAATTAAAACCAACTAAATTTGAGAAAAGAGGTAAAATACTGCTTGATGGATGTCCAAGTCTTTTGTGCCAAAGCCGCGAATCACCACTTGTGCTTGCTCGTGCCACAATATTTTCTCGTCCACCCTTGAAGTAATAGACCCCATCAATGTGCTCACCTCGTCCAATCTTCATCCTCGTAGATTGGTCTTGTATTACACAATGATTATCATAAAAAGTCACAACGCAATTGTTTTCTATAATCAATTGTTGGATGGAAATTAAATCACAAGTTAATGACGGTACAAAAAGCACGTCTTTGAGTATAAAGTTATCATTTAACGTTACACTTCCGTGTTCCTTTGCCACCATGTGTGACCCATCGGGTAGGCCAATGGTAGATGCTTTTCCACTCCACAAATTCTCTAGCAGATCACATCTACCTGTCATGTGGTGCGATGCTCCGCTATCAAGTAACCAATTAACAATTTTATTATTATTTGTACCTGCAACCGGCATCTGACTACCTTCTGCCTTGGTATTCAAAAGGCTGCGTAGTTGGACAATTTCTGTCGTGGTGAAGTCCTGTTTTGGCGAATCATTTCCATCTCCTGCTGTCATCGTGGAAGGAATTCCTTTCTCTGTTTTGTATTTTTTTTTTTTTGTAAAAGAACCAGGATCAAAATCGCTCTGATGCCATGAAGAACGATGAACACAGACGAGATGGAAAAGATTGTGTATTATTGAATGAATAAAGTTGATACAATAGTTGATTCTTATATACTAGCTACACATCATACGCTCCCTAATTGTTAGCCTGCAAATATCACAACATTATACACACCATAATTAGCTAAAATATTATACACCGAAGATCGCAATAATATCGTCATAATATCGTAACAATATTACTCAATAGTATCAAAGATGTATAGTTAGTAAAGTTCTTACCATTCCCCCCTTAAGAAACGTTGTCTTTGTGTTACTGGGTCAGTTTGTACTGTTAATTATGTTAATTCTAAATTTGCAGGTATCATGTAAATCGACGCTTTTATTTTATATAATAGTACACAGTTGTCTAAAAAAAACAAAGATGTAAAGTTCAAGTAAGAGTGTCGTTGGAAATATCAATAACAAAAAATATTAATTTCGCAATTCTAATTTTTTAATATTAAAATATAAGAATGAGAAATGTGAAAAAATAAATGAGTTGTTAATTTTGACATTCATAAGTAATATATTAAAAAAAAAGTAAATTTTTACATACATTGTGCATGTATTGCATGGGTGTGTAGCAGTTATTGTAAATAAATATGGTAATACCAATTTATCAAAGATGTTTTAATTCAATTAAGAATGTCTTACCACTCTTCATTAGAATAAAATATTACTTTTTTTTTTTTTTTTTTTTTGTAGATTATCTGGATTAGTCCGGAATCAAACCGGGTAAGACCACTAAAGTGGTAGGTAATGTTCTTGTTCATGAATTTTATTTTTTATTTTATTTTGAAGGGGATCTTGTTAATGAATTTTAACAGCATTTCCAAAACTCAAACTCGAGATCTCGGATTAAGATAGAATAACCTTTTATCGGTTGATTTAAGTGCAAATAGGTAAAATAAAAACAAAATAATACTTATCCTATTCCAACCCATACTCTATCCATCTATACTCCAATCACCTACTCCTAGTAAAATTTGATCTGAATGTTAATTACCGTTTTGTTATATATCAAAATAAAATTACCGTTTTTTAAACTCGTAAAGAAGAATAAGATTAGGATTAATTGGATTTCAATCTAAATTAAAAACCTCGACAGAAAAGAGTAAATAAAAAACAAAGGAGTTTAATCACAGTCCTACTCCTACTGTTATTGGTAACAAGAGGACGGAAGTGTATATAAACAAAAAGAAGACGTCTTCCTTTGCATATCCTCCCTTTTCACTCTTCCGTCCTTTCTCACTTTTTCTCTCTAACCCTATTTTTACCGTTCTCCTCGACGCTGTCGTTTCGTTCGTCTTGCATTCATTTCTCAATTCCTGGATTTTTCTGCTGTGAGTTTCTGTTTGTTTTAAGTTTACGTTCTACGTTACTCTGTTCGTTTTAATTTACCGCGGGAATTGCAATGATGGTTGATACAGTAGTTAAGATTGTCGAGAGTGAAAAGTGTGGGATCATGACGATGAATGTTGGTGTTAATGGTGTTTGTAATGGTTATGTCAAGAACAATTACGTCTTTGTCGGTAACAGTAATGTTGCATTAATAGATGATGATCATGCTAGTGAATTCAGTGTGGAAGAAGGTGCTAGTGTTAAGGTCAATGGTGATGTGGAGAGTGGGGTGAAAGTGTGTGGGGAGGTTTTGAAAGTCGAGAACGGGAGCAATGCAGGAGAGGACTCAGAGGAGGAGAGTAGGGAGATCAAGTCGGAGATTGAAGTTGCAGAGGTTGAGAATGGTGGTAGTATCAGGGTTTTGGAAGTCAGGGAGGCTAATGATTCGGAACCTGTTGTAGATGAGGTTCAGGATGCTGAACAATCGCGTGATGGTAATCTCAAGGCTTCGTTTTCATTGAATGCTGATGCAATTTCTGTAGATGATCAGTCATATGATTGTCAGCAGCAGAATTTACAACCTGGTGATGGGGAGGATGACAAACAGGATTTGATTGAAATACAAGCAAAAATTGACGAAATTGGTGAAGACGACCCTGTGGCACGAAGCGAGGAGTCTGTGGATTCAAAAGCAGCTGGATGTGAACTCGATCTAGGTGACAAGGGTGATATTACAGGCCGAATTTGTTTAGAACCGTTTTCCAAACCAGAAGAAACTCCAGTCTTGCAGTCTCTGTGTAATCAACCTGAAGGAGCAAGTAATCAGGGTAATTTCGAGGCTTTAGGGATGGAAATCCCCGTCTCACTCACTGTTGGTCAATTTGATGAAAGCACAATGGAATCAGTGGAACCCAAAGCCTCAGTTCCAGATAATTCCGCATGTGGGTTCACTTACGAGAACAAACCGGGAACAGAAACTAAGAATGGCGAGATTGGTATGGCAATCAAGTTAAATAACATTTCTGATGGAACTTTAGGGTTAAACTTCAGATTTGGTTCCTTTGAGTGTGTAGCGCCTTTTTCACACGCTGACATTAATCTGCAAAGTGATGCCAATAGTTCGGAACATAAGCTTAACCCTGATCCTTGTGCCAATGATGGTCCTTCTGATGGGTCGAACCATGTTTACTGGCTGGTCAAAATCCCAAGAGCTGATGTCAGAATTTATGACGAGCAAATACGACAAAGTGAGATAGAACTTGCTGAAAAGACAAAAACTAGAAATGCTTTTCAAGTTAAGGCTAACCAACAACAGGTAAAGTAATACTGAATCGATGCTTGTTGATCGGGGATTGAGGGATTATTTGTTTCTAACTCGCTTTTTTGAACAGGCTTATTGTCGTGAACTCAAAAATATATTGGAAGCCGCCAAGGTGGAAGCAAAAGCTGCATACGAATTGGCAAGGAACAAAAAGAGGGATGTGGACTTTGCCCATACTATAATAAACCAGGCAAAGAATGGAGTAACAGTTGAAGACCTCGATAGCAAGGTACGAATGAACTTCACTTAGGTTTTCAAATGTGTGCTGTTATTGTAAGGTATTTTCTTAAGATGACTTTGTATTCTCTGTGTCGAAACAGATACTTAGTTTGGAGCACGCGTTACAACATGAAACTCACAACTTAAGAGCAGAAAGAGAGTTGGTTCGTGAAATTAGACAATTGAGTCATCAGCGTAAACAACTCTCGGCTAATCCTCAGCAGCAGCAGCAAGAAATTCAGCAGGCTCGTAATCAGAGATATCATGCCGAGGAGCAATTGAAGGTTCTGAAGAAAGAATTGGATGCTCTGAGAGTTAACTTTGTCAAAGCAGATGAGCATGTCAGAGCTGCTAAGAAGAAACACGATGACGAAAGTGCCGTACTTGCTGATCTAAAATGTCAAGTGAGGTCTACTAATGATATTCGCCAACAGGCATATGTTCATCTCCAAACACTAAAGCGACAGCGGCATCAAAAGGTTTTTTTTTTTTTTTTTTTTGGGAGTTTTCTTTGGGGAGTTACGTTGTTATTTACTTCTAATTATATATTTGAAATGGCAGAACGCGGCTTTCTACCAAGGCAAGAATGATTTGAGGATAGCGTATAACTATGCAGCAGAAGGCAAGAGGGATAGTCTTGAACGCCATTGTGCTAACCAGGTGAGATAGTTGTTTACCCAAGTATTAACAACAGTGTCTTGTGTAAGGATCCCGTATTTGAGACAAGCCAAATACGGGTTGATCCATGTGATATTGTGTGTATTATCTTTTTCTGACATACCTGCCATGCCCCTGTTAATAGGTAGAGACGTTTATGGAAATGTGGAATAAGAATGATGAATTCCGAAAGGAGTACATTCAAAGTAACATGAGGCATAAGCTCTGGAAACAGGGATTATTGGATGACACACGACCTATTAACGAGGTGCCACCATCCTTGGAAAAGTTCCCTGATGATAGAGAAAACGCCTCAATCAAGGTCGACTCACCAACAGCAGCCTTGCCCATGGAGACAGATATATCAATAGAAGGTAAAGCTACGAAAGATAAATCACCGGAAAAAGTGGAGCAAAATGTTGCCAAAAAGAATGATTCTATATCCAATAGAATTGAGATAGAGGAATATAAGGAAGAACCGAAGCTGACAAACGAGGAGGAAGAGTTGATTAAGAGAGAAAATCAATTAAAAAGAGAGAAAGAAGCAGCTCAATTGAGGGAGCAGCGTAAAGTGGAGGAGAAGGCCAAGGCTGAAGAAGCATTGGAGAGGAAAAGACGAAATGCATTGAAAGCACAAGCAAGGGCCGAGTTTAAAGCTCGGAAAGAAGCAGAGCAAAAGGAGAAGGTTAGTATCTTTAAAATCTTTTTACACAAATTTCTTTCAATCCATTGTGAGAGAGCTAAGCTAATCGTTAATTGTGCCCTGTAGGAGAGGGAGAAGCGGGCAAAGAAGAAAGAAAAGAAGAGAGGTCTTAATGCAGAGACTCCTCCTGAAAATGAGCCTGTTAAGCCTGCAGAACCTTTGCCCGAATCACTCAACGAGCCTGAAGCTGTAGAGAAGTCGGTGACAGTGGCAAAGAGGTCTATGAAGGCGTCTTCACATACGAAGCAGATTAAATTGACTAAACCCATTCCTGTTGCCCTCCGAAATAAGGGTAAGAGGAGGTTACTATGCTATTGGCCATATGCTTGCATAGTGTTGATTGCAACAGTTCTAATCTTTCTGGGCAGCTCTGAAAGAATACAAACAATCAAACAACATATATCTGATCTACTTCATCAGTAACTTCAAGGACTTTTAGGGTTTTTAGAGACCAGAAGTAGTTAACTCATACTGTACAGGTTCAGGAGTTTACTTCTTACTGAGAATGTCTTTTTTTTTTTTTTGGGTTTTATGATCCCCATTTGAATGTAAGTTAATTGGCTTTGAAAACTGTACCTAGCACAGAAAATTACTCTGTATTATTGATATTACTAGTTTGAATGCCCGTGCGTTGCAACGGGGTAATTAGCTTATTTATAATGCAAAAAAAATGTTATAAGCGTTTAATGTTACATTATACGTCTAATGATTTGTTTACATATTATTAAAATATCTCTTTCAAAAAAATTAAAAATTAATATATACGTGGGTTAACCCTTATTTATAATCATATAATCACCCCACCTTATACTAATTTTTCGATGTGGGACAATTTTACTATTTATAAATAATATATTCACAAGAATTGGATTTTTTTTTTCAATGTGGGATAAATAACATACTCAGAATTACACCATCTTTTTTGCACTTAGTTCAACATCCAATCAGATCTCGAATACCGAATGCAGACAATTGCTACTCATTATATCTAATAGTTATATTTAAATTTAATAATATGATCAAGTAATCTCCATTAATATTTGTACTTTGTTTTTCTTCAAAAAAAATTTAACATAATTGAGATACGGAAATTTCCCGTGGTACCCCTTAATTTTGTTAGATTTTCCGTGTTACCCCTACTTTTAAAAATCAGCCTATGGTACCTTTGAGGTTCCATTTTTTTGCCCATGGTACCCCATAATGTAGAGGCTGTTAAATGGACGTTAAGTTTGAAGGCGTGACAATAAAATAACAATTAAAAAATAATACCCCATTTATTGTTTTATTGGTACGGATATCTCTCTTTTAAATGCAAATTTAATTAACTACATCATTATAATACTGGAAATTTCTCATGGTAGCCTTGAAATTTGATAGATTACACGTGCTACCATGGACGTTTGTTTTCTATTTTTTTTAACATAATTAAAATATGTGCAAATAATAAGAACCTATACTCTAATGATAGAATATTTTTTAACACAATTCTAATTATATTATTTAAACATAGTATATTTACCACACCTACATTATTTTTCAATATGGGACATATAAAATCTATAGGTAGAAAATATAATGATATAAACTTTTAAGAGCTCTCCAAGACAATACTTAAGCGACTCAAAAGATTTTGGGTTGATGCCTAAGTTTCAAGGATGCTCATAGAATCACCCACATTATGCTATATTTCGATGTGGAAAAATTCTATTTTTTATATGTAGTATATTTATCACACCTATATTACTTTTCAATGTGGGAGATATAACATAGTATGAAATACACCATCTTTAATATGTGCAAATTATATGAAATCTATATATATACTCTAATGATAGCATTTCTTACCATGAATCTAATAATATTATTTTCATAATTTTTTTACCGACATTATTTTGTCAAATGAAATTTAAAAGTTTTTATATAAATATTAGAAATATCACTTGAATATAAAATAAGAAATACATAGTATATATTATAATAACTAAAAGATTTTCCAAACATTAACTTAGGTTAGAAATCATTATTGTAGAGACAGTAATACAAACTCTTTTAAGAGTTATCTCTGACAATACTTAAGGATATCAAAAGATTTTGGGTAATGACTTCTATTTATAATCATAAGATCACCATGCCTTATGGTAATCTTCCGATGTGGGACAATTCTAATATTTATACATAGTATATTCACCACACTTACGTTACTTTTCAATGTAAGACAAATAACATATTAAGTACACCATTTTTTTTGCACCTACTTTGACATCAACTTGATTTAATAATGAGAAAATACAATACAATACAATATACACTCTAATGATAGCATTTTTTTGTCACAATCTAATTATATGATTTTCATACGATACTTTATTTTCAAATGAAATATAAAGTTTTTATATCAAAATTATAAACATCACTTTAATATAATATAGAAAATGTATATATATGAGACATTTCTATTATTTATACATAATATATTCACAACACCTACATTATTTTTCAATGTGGGACATATAACATACAAAAAGTCTATATCTTTTATATCAAAAAATTTTGGATTAAATTCTAAGTTTCAAGGATGCCTCCTATTTATATTTATAGAATCACCCTACCGTATACTATTATTTCAATGTGAGATACATAATTTAATTATTTAGACGTAGTATGTTCATAATGCCTACATTATTTTTCAATGTGAAAGATATAACATACCAAGAAATACATGTCTCTTCTTAAAAAAAACCATTATTGTATACATATTATTTTTCTTTGAATGTAAAACTACTTAGTCTCGATCATTAGATATGGATCTCTACATCGTACATATAACGACTCATTAACGCTCTATTACTGCATTCAAAAGACAACCATTAGTAAAAATATTTAGTTTTGTATTGTGTCAGGAGACTATCATTAGTAAAACCTTTAGTTATTTTTTGATTTTCTTGTTCATGTTCTTAACTCTTTCCCGGGTAGTTCCCAACGATTTTCTATTTTTTATATCATATCGTAGATAATGATAGAAAATCTTAAGAGCTCCTTAAAACAACATTTATGAGACTCAAAAAATTTTGGGTGGATACATAAGTTCCAAATATGCATCCTATTTATATTCATAAGATCACATCACCTTATACTAATCTTTCGATGTGGGACAATTCTACTATTTATATGTAGTATATTCACCACACCTACTTATTTTCCAATGTGGGACAAAACATACTAAAAAGTACACAATTTTACGTATTAAGAAGTACACCATCTTTAATATGTGCAAATAATATGAAATTTATACTCTAATGATAGCATTTTTTAACACAAAGCTAATTATATCATTTTCATAATTTTTTAACGATATTTTTTTGCCAAATGAAATGTAAAAGTTTGATATAAAAATTGGAACTATCACTTGAATATAATTTAGGAAATATACATATTATAATAATTAAAAGATTTTCCACTTTATTTTTACATCAAAAATTATACTTTCCTAAATTGTTTTTTTTGATGTGACGCTCTCGCATCGCTTTCGAAAAACTCTCTTTATATATATATATATATATATATATATATATATATATATATATATAGATTCTTAATTTGGAATTGACGATGATGTTGAATTATGTTTACCATGAGACTAAAATTCATGATAGCAAAAGCTCAGACACGAGAAATGCGCCCAAAACCAACCCTGTTAATTGGATAAAGACCAATATTGCTTATAAACCAATCTGGATTTGAATGAACCAGATAGGTCCATTGTACCCCAATAATCGATAGAAATCAGCCAAAACCCTGGCTTGATTATAGAGTGCAACGAAGACTGAAGTAGTTCGTCAAAGATAGATACATGGAGATTGAGGAGAATGAAAGGGAAAACAAAACTCTGTGGTCGCAAAGAGGAAGAGTTGGAGGTATAAAAGAGCAAACGGTCTTATATAAGACCAGCTCGTAGTCAATTAGAAAACTTTTTGAACAGTGACTCAGGAAACTTGACAGACCAAAACCCATGAATCGACTTACACAACAGCAGGATTATACTCGTCGCTCAAAACTAGCAAATCCAGCTCAGAAATCTCATCTTTTAAGTTTTCAAAAACAAAAGACTACTACTAATCCCCTCTCTTGAGTTCAAGGCTTGATTGCCTATTATATTTCCCAGAATCAGCAGCAGTAAGAGTGTAAGACTCATAAGAGAAGTTTGCACATCCTTAATCAGAATAATAGATTCTTTTTCTGTCCCGTTGTAACGAATAGTGGTTACCATAAAACGACACAGCGAAACAATTTACTGAGAGGCAGTTTCAACGATGGCACCCACGAGGCCATGGCCTCAGCTCAAAGTGCTATGGATTATAACCTCTACCTCTACCATCATTTTTTCTCATAGTTGGCTTTGACTCCTCGAGATTCTTTGTTCAAAGGGGAAATGAAACCAATTTCAGCAATAATCTCAGCATTTAAACTTCAATTGGGAAATATGGGAAGACGTTATAAGCAAGCTGCTGAAAGCTACCACAGGCCTGGTCTTACATCATGGCATAAACACCGAGACAGGACCTTATTCTACTGCATTCTTAGGCGATACTCAATACAAGAGCCGTGATAGTATCACAACTTGTGTTCAAAACTGCAATTTAATACTATGACCACAACGGCCAGCTTACTTGACGGATGATGAGATATACACAACTTTAACCCACATAATCTCAATAACAAAATAGAGACTGAATTCAGGTTTCTAGAAACAATCCGAAAGAAGTCAAAAAGATAAAATTGCTATTCACCGATAGTTCTCACCAAAATCCTGTTTAAAACTATTTAAGGGGTATGAATATGGTAAGGGGGAGGAACACAAGGCTTCTAATAAACTGATCCCTCTCGACTATGAAAAATATGTCTACAATCTATGTATGTTTCTCCTCAAAATTATATCTCATCTTCTCTTACTTTCTCATCCCACATGAAACTTAAGTGCACTATCAAGAAAGGCATCAATAAGCACTACCTTTCTTCTTCGCACTACCTTTCTTCTTCGCACTACCGTGTATTAAAAGAAATTTCATTTGGTGGAAACAAGACTCCTTAGGGCTTGCTTGGGATGAGTGTAATTATTAAGGGAGTAATGGGAGCTAAAACAAGAAGAAATGGGAGGAGATTGGTGGTTGTGGAGGGTGGAAAGAGGAGGTGAGGGAGGAATTATTTCCTTCGTATGGAGGTAATGCATTACTTGGGGGAGAGGTAGGGAACAATTACTCCTTAATGGAGTGGCTATTACACTATATTTCCCCATTTCTATCTCCAACACCTATCCCGTCCATTTTAGTTCATTTAAGCTCTATTACTCTTTTAATAATTACTCTCATCCCAAGCAAGGCCTAAGACTAGACTTGAGGGTCATTGAGGCCATTATATGATGAGTCAAAAAAAAGAAAAAGAAGGTTAAGGCCAATATGGTTTTATACCCTAATAATCTAATACTAATAAGACATTAAGACCACGTTCATTTGGAACTAAGTTCAGTTCAATTTAGTTCAGTTTTGTTTTCCAAATTAGTTGGGTTCAGTTCAATCGAGTTGAGTTTAGTTCAGACAATTGCAATCCAAAAGAACGGGCCTAAGAAAGCAAAGAATCAAAATAACATTGTTCATTCCCTTCCAAATTTGACCTTGATTATAATCATCATCAATAAACACAATTTCAGAAACACAATTAACCGCAACAGTAAACTCCATCCAATAACATTTAAAAAAAAAAAAAAACGGATGGGATTTTTACCAAGCTATTATTGGCATAACCAAAAGATAGTAGATAAAATTGAAGAGAAATCAAAAGACAACTCGAAACTGAGGTGCATCAGAATCTTGAGCAGTGAGAATTTCCCAGCGACATGGTTCAAGTTCCTCAGAAACAGGACAGTACCCAGCAATGGTAACACGATCCGAAGCCGACCCGAATTCAAAAACAGTGACTTCCGTAGGGCGAGGGCGTTTCACCTCCTCAGCTCCGTACATCGTCGCTACTTCTCCGCCGCTTCCGGTGGTAGAGGATGATGATAGGTTGTTGTTGTTGTTGTTGTTGTTTTGTTGGGTTGGTTTTGTTTCCTCGGGATTGGTCTTGTTGTTCTTCCACCATAGTAGACCCATTTTTCCTGTTGGTGATGGTTTTGTTGAGTTGTGGGAATTTAGGAAGAGTAAAGTAAAAAGGGGAGGTTTATCTACAAATGGTGGTGGATTGGTGGGGAATGGGATTAGGAGTTGCCGAGGGTTTTGGGCTTTTCAATTTTGGACTTGTTGGCTTCTTAATTAACCCTCTCTTTTATTTTGGTGTTCCATTTTGGGTGGCGCTTTACTTATCTTTTAACATATCACTTATCAAATAAAAATATTCTTAATGTGTTAAGGTGTCGAAATGTGTTGTTTATTAGTACTTCTTATTATGCAATACAAGATATAGCTATTAGTACTTCGTATTATGCAACATCAAGTTTCGATAAGGCGTGGAGAGGGTAGGGAAAGTTGTTTTCAGTGATCTAGGAGAGGAGATTTACTGGTCCAGTGGTATGGGTGGCCTAGTGCGGCGGCTAGTTCTTTGTGGTTTATTGATGTGAGTAATTGAGAGATTTATTAGATTGAAATATGACTAGTGTAACTCTCATGCATATGCACGGTATTTTAGATATAGATATTAGAGAAATTGACAGTTAATTAAACTAATACGGTTTACCTCCATTTTGAAAAGGGTGGAAAATTTGCATATATAATTTCAAAGAGATATTTTATTAGCCTTGTTTATGTAAAAGTTAAAGAATGATTGATATTATAAAATTAATTAGGAGATCAATATTGTTTAATAGTAGTAAATATAGATAGTGAACACTAATTGTTGACACTGGTATGTTCATCCAGTGATAATGCACGACTGGAGGCAAGGCCACACTGATCCAGACAGAGCATCAGTCCCAATCTTCACCATGAAGGGTCTGCTCTTCAGCTACATCATCTAGAAGCTTCTGGATAGTTCCTCCACATCAGCACTGACGGTGCAAGGAAAGTTTGTTACAGTGACAGCCTATCACCAGTCAGCTACAAAAGTTTGTTACAAATATTTTCCTCCAATGTAAATGTTTTACATTTGTATATAAATAACATACTTGTGTATAGTTGTAAGTTAAGCTTTTGATCAATAATATCTCAACATTATTTACTCTTGTTGTTCATCATTTCGATTGATCAATTGTTTACATTCATCACAAAATCATCATAAATTCACAATTCAATATGGTATCATCGTCACTCGATCCTGATTAGATGTTAATTCATCATCTTTGATGCGTTTTTTACATCAAAATCGCTATGATTTCTTTGTTTCTTTTGTCAAATTCATCAAAAAAACACCTAAAATGTTGATTCAATTTTAGTTTTGTTTGATTTCCTTTATATTCTTCAACAACATCCTACGCTTTTTCATCGATTCTTCCATTGAATTCTTTACATTTTCAACGACATCTTTGCTTTAATGGCGACTACGTAATACTACGGTTTTATGAGCCTCTGGGTACTCTATCGAGTGGGCCTTACTCGTCGAGTAAGGGTGTGTTGTGTTTTAAAACAGGTTTCGACTGTTAGGTACTCGATCGAGTAACCTCGATACTCGATCGAGTAGGGCAAGACTCGATCGAGTATGTCACCACTCGATCGAGTAAAGGTTTACGAGGGGATGATTTGTCGGATTTTGTTAATAATGCTATTTAGTATATAATCACTTCCGTCACTTTCTTAAGACACTTTTACAAACCTAATTACTTTCAAAAGAAAAAACAATCTACGTTCTTCGCATCAATCGCATTGTTGGCAAATCCCGGAGCTTGGAAGGTCGGAATTCGTCTTTCTTTATACCTTTGTAATCCTTGCGTCGAGGGTAAGATCTACGTACTGTTTTTATGGTATTTCGTTAAAGTTAGTTAAACCCTAATTTGGGGATTTGGGGGTTTTGTTGTGTTTTTTGATTGGTAGTAATTGTATGATTGTATGTTAGGAGGAGGATTCGTAGAAGAGGCCTTTTGATAACAAATGTTGAGATCGTCGCCCGATGTGTTGCTTTCCGGGTAGGGTTTCCTACTCGATTAGTCTCATAATGCGTTGTTGGTGTTTTGTGATTGTTGAATATTATCATACTCGTATTGTGACGATTGTTGGGTTTGGTTGTTGATAGTAGTTGTGATTGATTGTATCTATCTGTGTTCTTCGGGGCGCGTCCCTGGCTGAGTGGAGTCACTTGAGGGAGTGGCTTCACGCCCGTGTCGCCTTCATGGAACCCGCCACGAAGGGATGTGCACATTAAGGAATTTGGGTTTATCGCTCAATGGAGATGAGCGGGGATTAGGTGGGAACGGCCGCGGTCCCCATGGCGCGTGGAGTGACTGTTGCGATGGGCACTCTGGCAGGGCTACACACTTTAGTGTGTAGTTAGTATTGTGGAGTTGGGAATGGAGTTTGGAGTATATCTGTGATTGATTGAGCATGTTGTTTGTTGTATTGTTGGATTATATAAATTGTGTGATTAGTACGACCCGTTTATTGTTTTAAAAACGTGGTGATCCATTCGGGGATGGTGAGCGATTTGTTGAAGCGGTATGAGTCGAGTTACATGGGATAGTTGGGATGTGCCACTTTCAGATGATAGAGTCTTCCGCTGTAGCCTGAGTAGTTTATTAAACATTTTGTTTAGTAGAGTAGACAGTTGGTTTTGAGAACATGTAACCGTATTTTGGTATTTGGTTTTGGATTGTAACCTTTCACTTAACTTTATACTATTTAAATTTTGTTTCGTTATTGTCTTATGATTATCATTGCCTCGGGCAACCGAGATGGTAGCATCTTTATACCCGAGTGGTCCTGGTAAGGCACTTGGAGTATGGGGTGTTACAAAATGGTATCGAGCGATGATCCCGAAACCCGTAACCAATGAATTTAATGAATATAGGAGTCAATTAAAATGAACCCGGGGTAAAGGTTGTAGGAGCTAATGCAAAGGCTTGGGAGACGTCCTAAAGTCGCGAACTCGCCCTACAATTTTGAATCGGTCACATGGGGGGGGTATATGTCAAGGTCGTATGTGGTGTTTGTTAGCTTGTATGAGAATGTGACGATATATGTTGTGAATTGATGGATGTTGGGAGTAGAAGATTGATGTGGTGATTGAAAAGTTAGTGAAGTACATATATGTATGTTGTTCGTATAAGAAGCATGATGGTTGTTTATTATGTGGCATTTGATAACATGAAGTAGTGCAATTGTTGATCATATGAGGAGTTGTGTAGAATTGCATGTTTAGCTATATTATAATGTTGAGTTTATAAAGTTATATAGTATGTTGGGATATGAGAGATAACATGCGGGTAGTATATACGAGTCAGCATGACTCGATCGAGTAGGGGGTACTCGATCGAGTAGGTGAGGTACTCGGTCAAGTGGGTCTGACTCGATCGAGTGGGTATTTTGACGTTTTTATAACCAGAATCGTGTTTTTGGGTACTCGATCGAGTACATAGGGCACTCGATCGAGTAGGGTGTCACTCGATCGAGTGGCTGTGCTACTCGGTCGAGTATGTTAGAGATCAGAAGGTCTGTTTTGGGTCTGATGTCGGGGCACTCGATCGAGTATAGTGGGCACTCGATCGAGTAGCCTCTACTCGACCGAGTAGGTTTAGGCACTCGATCGAGTGTGTTAAAGCGATCTGTTTCGTGTTTTGGGGTTATAATGCGTGATGCGTGTCATTTATATAATGTTTTACACCCTATTTTACACGCATTTCAGAGCTCAATTGAGTAGTTTATGCTACTATTTCCCTTGTTTCGTGTATTTCTTCCTTTTCTTGTGATTTTGTAGGAATATGAAGATTTCAGTGGAAAATAAGCCGAATCCGTCCCTAAGTACTTAGCATTGCATTTGACATGGAATATTGACTCGAGGAATGAGCTTGGCGCGCGTTTCAAGGCCTAAAGATAGCAAAAGCAAGGGTGCGTACGAGTTTAACAAGCAAAGAAGCATTTCACGATATTGCAGCCTCGTTCAGATGGCAATATCTCGAGTTCTAGAGCTGATAATCAAGTGATTCCAATTGGAAGTGAAAGATTATCCTCTTAGCTTTCCAAGTCCGCGTAGAACGCCTGATTTGACCAAGTAACGAAGAAATGGCATCTGTTTTAAGATCGGTGCGCGCTGCGGAAATCGTCGAATGCAGTGCATGCAGCGCATGTGGTCGATCGACTGGTCCAAGTGGTCGATCGACCACCCCACGAGCTGTTGCGCAAGTTAAAAGATCGAGAGTTCCAAAGCCCATTGTAATTAGGTTTAGGAATAAGAGTTACGTAATATTTTCTATATAACGTAACCAGAGGCATCAGTTTATGATCATCTAATTTCAGGAATTAATTAGGGTTCTTCTTAAAAGATTGTTTTAGTTTAATTCTCCGTCAATAAAGTTTACTTTCCGCACTTGGTTTTGGTATTTCCTATTCAATCCTCCTTACGGTATTCTTCGGTTCCTTCTGTTCAGTTTATTGCTTTAAATCCTCTGTAGTTAGAATTGTTAGTTTAGATTTCCCAAAGCCATATTACTGTTTTATGTTATTCATTTGTTTAGTTAATTTAAATATGAATTAAGTTAGCTTTGTTTGACAATATTATTGTTGTTTTTATCATGAGTATGAGTAGCTAAATCACCATTGCTAGGATGTAGGGGAGCTATAGCGTAGATGGCATATATTATAGGCGATTTCGATTCACGGTATGGTTGATCGACCAGGTACCCATGGTCGATCGATTGGTTACTGCGTCTGGTTTTGCTTTGTTTGTTTCGTTAAGTGCTCTATCTTTCAATGAGACCGAAAGGAGACTTGATAGATGCTTAAACTTGACCATCCCATAGATCGAGAGATAGGAATGGACAATAATTAACGAATTAAAACGACTAAATTGCTAAGATCGAGAGATAACGTGATTTAGTTTGCATTAGGAATCATTAATCAAGAACGAGAGTTAGTATTAATGAGACTTAGGGATTAGTAGCATAGGCCGAGAGGTAGTTACTATTTAACATGGACCGAGAGGACTTGTTTTCCCCATCCTTCGCTACCGTATTTTGAAGTTACCTAGGATTTTGTGCCATCGCAGCTATAGTGAACCGACCGTCTTAGCATTCGTTTTATCATTTGCTTATTCCTATTTTTATTCCTTGTTTATTTATTTTCGCAATTAGACTTAGATATAACTCAAATCAAAACCCCCTCAAAACTATTACCCTTAGACTAAGATTAAAAGCAACTATTATCTCCCTACCTCCTTGCGGACCGACCCTTACTACCGCTTGCTAGTTGTAGTTCGAATTTATAAATATTATTTTTGGTACTCACTTGACGGTATCAAATTTTGGCGCCGTTGTTCTTGGGAGCGCTAGTTTTAGTTGTTTTTCATTTTAGTCTGTTTTTCGCCTCAAGGGAAGACTGAGAACCTTGAGGTAGTTCTTATCTTCTTCTTTAGTGTTGTTTATTTGCAGTACTTCAGAAGAGTCCACTCATGTTCCATTCTCGGGAGCGGCAAGTCTTTGTTTTGTGGGAGATGCGGCGGAACGGGACACACATCCGAGGCATGCGGGCACCCTAAGGAGAAGATGTTTGCTTTTCATCAACTTCAACTCGACAATTCGTATAATTGCGCTCCTACTTCACCGCATCAACCATATGTGCCTCCTTATGAAGCCCCACCACCATACACTCCGTCATAGCAAGAGTTGAAAACGGTTGCGAGTTTACGAGTCTAGTGCAAGTGCTTATGGTGGAGGTACGTAGCAAAGCAATGCGAATCGAGGCCTTAATCACGGTCGATATCTCAAATTGCTACATTAGACAAGAATGCGGTGAGATACCGAGTCAATTCCACTCTACCGAATCGTATTGAGACCGTACATGTAATGACGCCGAGGAGCGGAGTGCCGCTCGATGGACCCGAGAAACCCGAAAAAAGGAAGAAGAAAAAGGGCGAGAAAAGACGATCGCCATGAACATGGTCGATCGACCACATCACCCGATCGATCGATCGGTCCGCGAAATGACATAGCTTCGGTATCTGTTGAAACCGGTCGATCGATCGACCAACATGGTCGATCGATCGAGGAAGCGGTGATGACGAACCATTCCGTCCTCCAATGCCCAATAATTTGAGGGATCACTTGTTTCAGGTGCGACAACTCCGACAATATTGAGGCAAGACCGAGTCTTTGATGGGTCCCCGGTTCGAAGTATGGCCCGATGTCGATTAATGGTTCATATCCGAGACTCGTGCAAGAAGGGTGAAGTTACAACAAAGACAAGGTAGTGGATTTTCACCTAAGTCCACGATGCCTGTATGAGAGACCTAGAGGAGAGGGCAAAGCTACTTCCTGACCCCCTATCCGAAAGACTAGTCTTGACCAAAGATGAGGTAACGTTCGATAAATTCAAAGATTTAGTGCGTAGTCTTAATGTGCAAGTACCTTTCTTAGAGCTAGTTAATCAAGTACCGCATATATGAAGTTTATGAGACAAACTAGCTAAGAAAAGGTCTTTGAATGTTGTCGAGTCATCCAATTAATCGAGGAGTCTAGTTCATATTTAACTCACAAAGTCGCCTCGTAAACTCGGCCCGACCTGTAGTTTCTCTGTCCCTTGTAATATTGGTACCTTCTCAATTGAGAAGGCACTATGTGATTTAGGGGCTAGTGTCAGTGTTATGCCCTTGAGTATGGCTAAGAAATTGGGATTGACTAGATTTGCTATTACCGACATGACATGCAAATGGTCGACCGTTCTGCGATTCGGCCGATGAGAGGTCTTAGAGAATGCGCATGTTCAAATTGAAAAGTTCTTTTTCCTGTTGACTTTGTTGTTTTGGATATTCCTGAAGATGTCAACACCCCAATTATGTTGGGAAGACCGTTTTACGCACACTTTGTTGGTTCTATAATTGATGTAGGGAAAGAACTTTGAGATTTAAGGTAGGGAAGCACTCTATTATGTTTGCCCAGTCCCCTAGGAAGAAAGACCCCATGTGGCCCATGACTCGTAATATGATTTACGAAAAGAAATCTTATTTTG